>NC_056747.1:778024726-778149726 GCF_019279795.1 Protopterus annectens
ACTTAGTTGTGGGCAAATGTTTGCACAAGGAAATGACAAAAACAGAAAAAGGAAAAAAGTTTTTGATAACAGATAAAAATAAAATAAATAAAAATAAAATAAGATAAAATAATAGATAAGATAAAATAAAATAAAAGGAGATAAAAGGGAAACAGTGGGGAGGTTGAGGAGGAACAGTATAAGGTGCAAGCAGAAAAGTGTCAAAGAATGTGAAGGTTTCATCAAAATGGAGTTGTTAGAAGGCATTAAGAAAGGAATCAAAAGCTTTTTAAGTTTAATGATGGAATAAGAACAGGAATGACAGACTGAACCAAGCTTGGGAAAGCTGAAAAGACGGTCATTGAAGATTATAGAAGATGGAGAACAAACATATGTTATTAGCTGAATATTTTACCTTGTGTTTCACAAAGGGAAGTGAAGGCGGGATGCTATGCTAGGAAGGAATGATGGCAGTATTGAGAGAACAGTGGGAGAACATCAGGAAAGACAAGGAAGAGAATTTGGAGAGGGAAATGAGTGTACTAAAGGAGGAAAAGGGACAGTGACAAGATAAACTGCCTCCCAGTGTCGTCAGCACTCTGGTCATTGTGTTTGTGGGTCCATTGTGGAAATATGAGATAGATGTCTGACCATCAGAGAAGTGCCTGAGGACTTGAAGATGGCAAAAGTGGAGGCAGAAAAAAATCCACTGGGGTAGGGAACATTTAGCCTTACAGTGGTGACAGAGAAGGCCATGGGAAAAAAAAGACTGAAAGGACTAGCCTCCTAGATGGCATTGATCTTGAAGAAAACAGACAGCACTGTTTGCTAGACAGTTGGAGTTGACAGTTAAACCATAGCCAGTTTTCTTAATGGATTTCAGGAGAGGTTGACAACTGAGTAGTGGCAGATATCTTCTCATATTAATCTCTTTAACCCCTAGTCTTGTACAGGTGACTAATAGGAAAAGAGCGCTGGTTAGCGGCATGACTATGATTGACTACATTATGGCTCTAGAGTAGACTGTAGGGGTTGACAAATGGAGTATTGCAAGGGTCTTGCTGCAGGTCTAGCTTGGTTTTGTAACTAAAAGAAGTAGGGAACAGTATCTACTTTATTGCAGGTGACACAAAGATCGATGTAGAAGTAGAGACTCTGGGAAGGACCTGGAGTCTAAGGAGGGACTTGGAAAAACAGAATAATGTGGGAGGAAGGATGCCACTTGAGGTTCACTGCTGACAGATGCCCAATTCTGCACTTGGGCCACAAGACACTTGGTGTAATGTGTCACCTGTGGTGATGCAGCTAATAAAAGCAGAGCATGACAGATACCTGGGAACATTTGACAAGCTCCATTGTACAGAGGGTGGAGTCTTTACTGTGACCAAGGTGACTGTTGTTCAAATAGCAGCTCCAGCACTGGAACATCCTGACAGGAAGGAATAGACATGAAGGCACATGTCCTGCTTGTCTCTCCTAAAGACAGTGAAAAAAAACACAAAAAGCAAAACGCTGATAGTCCACACACAGACAGTTGGTATGTCTCCAAAAGGAATGCAGCTCGACCACAATGTGCATAAAAGAAATTTAATATAAAAGGTTAGCGCTTTCACTCGTGTCAAACGAGCTTCATCAGACCAGGATTTTGGTCTGATGAAGCTCGTTTGACACGAGTGAAAGCGCTAACCTTTTATATTAAATTTCTTTTATGCACATTGTGGTCGAGCTGCATTCCTTTTGGAGACATACCAACTGTCTGTGTGTGGACTATCAGCGTTTTGCTTTTTGTGCTGTTTGGACTTATTTTGTTGAACTTTACGCTGATTCAGTTTATTACGAAGTTATTCTAAAGACAGTGAAGGAATACGAGTGATCAGTGAACAGACAGGGAAATGTGAGTTTGCTGGTGGAGACTGAAGATACCACCTCTTGTGTTTGAGGAAAGGGGGCGTGGCTGTTTGCTGGCAGACTCTGAGAAGCATGGAAAGCATTGAACTGAAAGATTTTCCATTTAGAAAGGAAGGAAGGAAAAAAACCTTCAATTTTCAGTGCATATTTCAATTGCACTTGGTCACTTGTGACTTCATACTGTTTTTTTTTTTTTTTGCTTTTAACCTAAACATTTACTTGTTTGTAATTTCTACTTGGTCTGGCACCATAGTCTCATAGTAGTTTTAGCAACAGTGAAAGAGTTGTGATATACTGCAGGATGTATGCCTCATTTACACATTTGTACATCTTTAACTGATTTTTTACCATAACTACATTTACTTGTAATTTCTGCACCTCACTACTAATATCATACAACTCATAATCTTTCATATGCTGAAGTTCTAAAGATCAACTTGCCTAAACCTCAAAGACCTCCAAAATGCAACACGGGCACAAAGGGCTCTCAATAACACTGTCCACCTTTTAAGGTTACACTCCATATAATACAAGGAGTCACAGATTCATGGATGCTAAGCCTGTAAGGCAGGCATTTACTAAATCAAACATTCTAGTTACTGGTGACTGCATTGAAATACATACAGGTGTACCTTTTACCAGGCTGAGCAAGGAAAGAGTGACTGTTAGCTGCCTGTCTGCTGCTAGGATCTGTCAGGTCACACACACAATCAAGTCCTTGAGCAATAAGTACTGCCATGACTGTCGTAAGTACACACAGGTGTCAGTAATTGAAGAAGTACCTACTTGGTCTATATGAAAAGAGATATAATGGAGCTCTCAGAATATGTGTCCAAGACAGGTATGAGTTTAGCTTTGAGAAACATTCTACCCTCTCTAAGAATGATGCCACAATATGAGCAAAAAATACTTTACCACAATAATTGGCTTGATTGTGGGTACCATTGGAAGGAGGTCCAATATTTGTCAGCCTGGGAGAACATGATTGACATACCATAATGCTTCACCAGAGATGGCTTGCACCTATCCCCTGTAAGCTTTTGAATACTGGCAAAGACATTATCCACCCCATACTACCTATTTTTTTTTCTTCTTTTTACAATGCCAACCACATATACCTACCAATATAATGAAACAAGCAAAGGAAAATATAAAGATGTTCCTCACCCTAGAGGAAGCAGACATTTGTGTAGTTACTGAGAAATGGTTTGTGTTGAAGTGTACTTTGACTGTGCAGGGCTATAATGCCTTCCACACATTTATACCAGCCACTGCACAGGAGTGAAGAAAAAGGCGGAGGTGTCTCAGTCTTCATGAGAGATTCACATCAAGGCTGGTTAAGTAACATGGTGCACTAGAGCTTTTTTCTTGTCTAAATCTCCATCAGAAAGATCCCTTATCACATACTGGCTAGCTACAAAACTCTTTCTATGACCCAAGAAAGGCAAAATGCCTATTAAACCCAGTAACATGTCCATGGGTGATCTAAACTATAAAACAATAGACTGAGACCACCACTAGTGCATGAGCACAGAGATTCCTTTGCAACAACTAGGCAGAATACCCTCTTGGGAGAATAGCATCTTAGATCTTGTCTTTACTAATATGGGGGCATCATGCAACATCCCTTGTCTGTCTTCATCTTTCATTAGGTCTGACCATTAAGTTGTTTCTGAAATAAAATTGAACTCAAGGACCAGTTCCACCCATTGTAACTTTAAAAAATTTCCCCAAGACAAACTACCACCTACTCCTAAGTGATACATTGGCAAGCTTCAAATCCCCACCATACCCAATTGAGTCAGCTGAATATGAGAAAACATAAATCACTATACTATACCAGCATGTAAACAGCTGAATAGATATGGCTGTACCAGGGAGAAACAAGTGAAGGTAATACTACAAAAATAAACGTTACTGGTACAACTTTAATATCAACAAGATTTACAATAAAAGGAAGATGCTTTTGGCTAAAATGAGCAATATACAGAAAGCTCTCATCATTAAATTAAGCAAGAAATTCAGATACTTAATTAAATCTACCAAAGCCAACTTTGAGATGAAAATAGCCAACCAAGCAAAAGACAGTCACAAGGCCTTTTTTAATTGTATTCATAATCTCAAGACACAATGCCAACAGTGCATTAAGTTGATAGTAAATAATGTTACCAATACTGAAGCTGAAGATATAGTTAACCTATTGGCCAATAAATTCATCTCAGACTTTAGCCCTCTCTCCCCCTATCTCATATGAAATATCTGAAACTGACTTGCCACCAGCAGACACAGAAGACCAAGTCCTGAAAACACTATCAAAAGCAAAAAATACTTTATCAGTGGATCCTGATAATATCCCAGGATGCATCTTGAATAGCATAAAGCATGATTTAGCCACACCCCTCAAAATACCATTCAATCTTAGCCTCTGTAAGGATTTTGTACCAAGTGAATGGAGAATAACCATTATTCCCATGCATATAGGAGAACATTACATGACCCAGTTAATTACAGACCCATAAGTCTGACCAGCCTCAAAAGCAAAGCTATAGAAATAATTATCATGGACTTAATCAGTAAGGACATAGGCTACCTCCAAACACCTGAAACATCTTAGTTTTGATTCATCAGTGGCAGGCCATGCTTACTCAACCTGGTGGACTGGGTCACAAAAGCAATGGATGAAGATAAAAACAGTACACATCACCTACCTTGCCATGGCCAAGGATTTTGACACAATCACCCACTTAGGCATAATAGAATATTATTAATAAACTAGAAATAAAATCTTTTTAGCTGGCTCACAGATAGGATGCAGGAAATCAAAATAGGGGAAGCTTGCTTCACAATAAGATCAGTGCCCAGTGGAGTCCCCAAAGGTTCAGTGCTGGGACCTGTTCTGTTCAGCATCTACGTCTCTGAAGTAAAAGCCAATACCAAAGGGCTCTGGCTAACTAAGTATGCAGATGACTGCAAACTAGTTGCCATGAATGAATCACCAAAAGGCTCAAATATCCTACAAAAAAGCTGGCCCCAAAGAAATATTGGTTGCCAGCCTCATGGACCATAACTAAATGCCGAAAAATGCTTTACTGCTTCCTTTGGAAAGTTGACTCCATGGGGAATTACCACATTGGAAACACATTCCTATGAGTTGACCAAGTAGTTTGGAATGTGGGAACTTATGTAGACAGTGACCTAAATTTTGACCAGCATGTGTCCATTGTGATAAGGAAGTCCTTCTATATTCCACAACTCATAAATAAGGGGGTTGCTTATAGATCGAGAGATTTTGTCATCCCACTTTGCTCAGCTGTTGTTAGGCCAATCACTAAGTATAATGCTGCTTTTGACATGTATCATCCCTGACCACATTCAAGCATAACTAGGATCAATGGATGGGAAATTTGTCCAAGGACTGCTGCTGCTACTAATGAGTAGGGGCAGCATGGGTCCCTTCCAAACAGATGCTCTACCTCAACTCATGGGTCCCCTCATAGGTCTATGTTTTGATCTAATAAATAGCACTATAGTAATATACAATAATAGATCTCGGAAAGGTTTAGGGTAATCTAAACATAGGATAATTTACTTAATTTTGACCACCAAATGGGATAATTAGCTAGGCTTAAAATGTCTCACAAGGGTAGTTAGCCTAGTATTAACCTATCTACCTATGTTTGTTTTTAGAGCATTATCAGTCCATTGCATAGCCACCTTCCACTCTGTGAACCAAATGTTTGTGAGATGTACCTGCCAGGAGTGTTTGACCACCAACAGCAGAGCAAGAGAGATGTGGCCACATCAGACAGAATAGTGGGCTGTATCCTCAGAGGTGACAGAGTCCAGAAGCTTTCATTCTGCTCATATTAATGTAGCCATACCTTTATACTGCATGTTTATGGAGGGTTTACAGGAACAATGACATTAGGTTTCCAGAAGGAGTCCAAAAGAAAGCTACCATAAAGGTGTTTAGGTAAGGGGGAGTAAAACTGATATGACCAGGGTATGGAGTCACTGGGACATTTCTTACTAGAGACTAGAAAGCCAGTTGGCACTGTGATATTAATCAATTAATTAATTAAAGTTATTTGTTTATGTATGTATGTATGTATGTATGTATGTATTTATTTATTTATTATGTGTGTGTGCATGAATGTATGTATTTTTATATGGATTTACTTCATTATTTACATTGTACTACAGGCTAAGCTCCCAGCAAATAGGTTATAATTATAGGAGTTACATTACAAACAAGGAAGCTAACAGTAATGTAAAATTCAAACCCAAGGAGTATATGTAAAAAACAAAATGTATAATCTGAACAAAAACAACATAATTAAAAATAATAATAATAAACCACAGCAGGGCTAGCCACCTGGCAGTGGAAACCTTGCTCTAGATGATTGCCACAGTTAAAGGGACACCTCGACCCCATGTGCAAAAATGGGAAAAAGGGTTTGTGGATGGATGGACGGATGGATGGATGGATGGATGGATGGATGAATAGTAATAAAAAGAATATGAAAAAAATGCAAGACCAGGGTTCCAAAATCTTGCTTTTAACATTCTTTGTTATCCACATGGTCTAAGTTCTAATACAGTGTTTGGATTTTGACTTGAATTCATTAGCATTTTCAAAAATTCCCATTGAGAGTGGAAACTATTCCAAGAAAGAAGATAAAAAGATATGTACTCTGTGTCCAGCAGCATTTAGTGAACAGATCTTAGCTCTTTATGACTGTTAAATGACTACAGTGATTGTTCCTTAAGTACTTAAAAATGTGCTAATAATAGAGAATGATTTGCTCTGCATCCAGATCAGCTTTCCAAAACCAGTACAATGATGAGATAAGGAGGAACGACCTGAAGCAAACATGGCCACATCTTGTTGGCACCAGTTTTATCAGTGGTACATTTGTTAAGGTTGCCTAAAACCACAGTACGTAACAATATCTTTGGAAGTACAAGGACCAGGCAAGAGGAACTCTGTATTCTGTTGAAGTTTCAGTCTGCTTAACCTTCTTAATTTGCAAGTTATTTGTTTCACATTAGGTTGCACTTGATCTTTTGAAGTGTAGAAGACAGCTCTTTGTCTAAACTTATGCTTGCTACTTGAAGAGCCTGCTTATTCTATAGGACCAGAATTTCCCATGACATTTCCTGAGTTACTTTCATTTGGACTTCTACTAAGTAACTTCTGTCTACCAAAAAAGATGGCCGTTCATATTTTCATTAAGTGCAGGTCTGTTGCCACATATCCATTGCCATGCTTTGCTGGATTTTGTCTCAAGACAGTTCTTGCTGTTTTTTCACAGTGAATAAGTGTCATCAGCATACTACATAGGCTGAGTATCCTCTGCATACAGGAGGCATTTAAGTGATGTAAGTGGAGGAAAGAAGAGGACTAAGGATAGGGCTTTGTTAGAGAGCATAGTGCTCCAGACAGTAATCTGTCTCTCCTTTAGACAGTGTGAACCATGCCTGAGCAGATGTATGACATCATTCATTTAATACACATTTTATCATGATAGTATGATTAACAGGACTGAATGTTTTTGAGGAATCTGGGAAAATGGCTATAGTCATTTTTTGTCTTTGTTTAAGTTTAACACATGGATGCCTGCTCTGTTCACTGTAAAAACAGCTTAGGTTATCACCAACTTAGTTTACTCATTAAGGTAATCAGAGAGCAGAGTGTGTACAATCTTTTTCAAATATGTGCTTTGGAGGTAATTTTCAGTTTTATGTATTTCACCATTCTTTCTGGTTGAGAATACCTTGACTGTTTCCAAAATATCCAGGAGCACACTGTCCCAGATAATCCTATTTACTGGCATAGTGACTGATGGAGAAATGTCATCAGTTGGTAACCTAAGGAAAGCTGGAGGAATGTTGTGTAATGGATGACAGCCATGGGGCTTGATTTAGCATAGTAATTTGTGTACTGTGGCAATGCCTTTTTTTTTGCCTCCAGTACCTGCTGACATCCGTCCATCTCTTGGACAATTGCTCCATTCATTTTTCATCACCAGAGTGAAGGTCAGCCAACAGGTGACATCATTCAGACAGCTGTTAAGGATGGTTTGGTATTTTTACACTTTAGATCTCTATCCCCACTGTGCAGCCCATGATATCAGTGTGCTCCTGCAGCTGATGTAACTCCTCAAGGCTACCCCCCCACCCCGAAGCCGACAATCCTGCATGACGTCTGCTTTCCTTTAGAGAGTCTATTACAGGAATAAAGCACTTGTATGTGTTTCTTCTTCCCTCCCTGCAAAGAGTTGTGAGCCAGCAAAATTGTACCACTCCTAATTCCTCCATGCCATCTCTAACACATGCCCAAGCCACTATTCAAATTCTAAGACATTTAAGAATATGCTGTTGAACTACAAAGATGTGTCATTAGCATGTCAGGGAGCCCAATACAGTATGAATGGGGGGGGCTTGGGACAAGCTATACCCTAAGTCTGTGGAAGTATTTCAAGAAGAGGATTGCTCACTTTCTGGAATGAAGTACTAAAATGGATAGTGGATAGGGCATCCATGGAGGCATTCGAGAGAATATAGAAAAGGTAGAGGAATGGTGAGTGGGAAAAAGTGGAATGGAGGGTAAGGAGAGCATTAAATGTAGTAGAGCAGGCTAGGTGGATGTGTTGTCTCCTTCCATCAGATAGATGTAATACAAAGTACAAGTGAGATGCAAATGAATATTAGGATAAAGGAATGAACGATGATCACAATGCAGTTCACTATGCTTCTGAATTGAAGTACTCATTGTGTACTAGAATGACAGCAGTGGTCACACTGCATATTGCCATCTTCTGTGTGCTGTAATGTAGGTATACTCCCAAACATATAGCTGCCCGGACATCCATGCCCCTTCCTTATTTAAGAATCCCAACACTGCACCTTCACCAATGCCACATACAGTGCTTTGTTCTGTATCCCTATGATGTGTGCATTTTACTGCTCTGTTGTGTCTCTTCAACATAACTGTGTAACCCCCACCCAGTACCTCTTGTGCTGTTCATGAGGACAAGCCCAGTACTACCCTGCTGTGTATCCTAAAACAGCAGTGTGCAGTCTGCAGGGCTCCTTGCACCCTTTTGCACTGTAGGCCACACTGGCTGTTGTTCCCCATCTTTTATGATTTGTAACCAATCCTAAATGCTTAATACTGGTATTCTTTGTGAAGCACATAGCCTGCCATGCTCTGCATCTCTCTGTATCAGTACATACCCCATACCTCTGCTGCTGTATGGGGCATACAGCCTGGTATGTCTTGCACTCATGTAACGCTGATGCTTCCTCCAAGCTCCTATGTTGCTATCATATTGTAGGGCATGCAAGCTGTACTGCTCTTTGTCCTACTGGTGGTACACCCCCTTCAGTATCTCATTGAGTTCCAATGGGCTTTGAGGTCTTCTGTTTTTGCACCTTAACAGTCCTGACTGCAGCACTGCCACCCTCTCCTGCATCATCAGTCTTTTGGAACACTTGGTACACTTTGGAATTAACCGCACACAGTTGTTCATTTTCTTGTAGTACACACTACACATCAGTTGGCAAATGTAAGATTCTTATCAACCAAGAATAAGCCCATTACTACATTAAGAATACTTTGTTAAATCTCTCTCTCTCTCTGTGTCTAGTTCTCTCTCTATCTCTCTCTCACACACACACACACACACACACACACACACACACACACACACACACACACACACAAACACACACACACACGCACACACACACACACACACACACACACACACACACACACACACACACACACACACACACACACACACAAACACACACACACACACACACACACACACACACACACACACACACATACTAGACAAATAGAAATATTTAATATGAGCAGAGTTTCAAATTTGTTTATGGGCTTTACAGACCATAGAAAAGTTAAAATATCTGAACATGCCTCTTAAAAATGACAGTGCAAATAGGATGATCATAATAGATTTTTATATATTGTTTCACACCTTTAAATGATATTTGGTATTATTTTATTTAGTATTTGTTTACCTGGTTTGTTCAGCTCAGCTGCAAAGAATGCCCATTTTCTGCAGAGACACGGGAAGAAAAGATCCACACATTAATAAACTGTCAGAATATTAAATAAGTGCAATAAAGGCAGGATAGTTCTTATCAAATTCAGCACTGGTTTTGAGAAAAATTAATGTTTAAATACTTTCCTATACTAAAATGCAATTTGCATTGTCATTATGATTTTGCATTCTGTAATCTTTCTGTTTTGTATATGAATTGCTCTTTTTATACCTCTCAACCTTTCAGTATAAGAAATCTGGACAAAGCCTAAAATAATGAGGGAGAAATGCCCAAAAATAGGGACAGAATTTAAATATTACTCTTATGGCCGAAGGCTGGTAAATGCTAGAACTGTGATAATGAGGGTCGGAACTTTGAATATTGGCAGTATGACTGGTATAGGGAGAGAGCTAGCTGATATGATGGACCAAAGGAAGGTTGGTATATTGTGTGTGCAAGAGACCAGATGGAAGTGGAGCAAGGCTAGGTGTATCGGAGGCAGGTTCAAATTGTTTTATCATGGTGTGGATGGGAGGAGAAATGGCGTAGGCATTATCCTGAAGGAACAGTATGCTAAGAGTGTTTTGGAGGTGAAAAGAGTGTCGGATAGAGTGATGTTTATGAAGCTGGAAATTGATGGTGTAATGATGAATGTTGTTAGTGCATATGCTCCACAAGTTGGATGTGCGATGGATGAGAAAGAAAAATTTGGGAGTGAGTTGGATGAAGTGGTGATGACTGTACCCAAAGGTCAGAGACTGGTGATTGGAGCAGATTTCAATGGGCATGTTGGTGAAGGGAACAGAGGGGATGAGGAAGTGATGGCTAGGTATGGTGTTAAGCAAAGGAATGCAAAAAGTCAGATGGTAGTGGATTTTGCGAAAAGAATGGACATGGCTGTGTTGAATACATATTTTAACAAGAGGGAGGAGCATAGGGTGACATACAAGAGTGGAGGAAGATGCACACAGGTGGATTATATTTTATGTAGAAGGGTCAGTCTGAAGGAGATTGGTGACTGTAAAGTGGTGGCAGGGGAAAGTGTAGTTAGGCAGCATAGGATGGTGGTTTGTAGGATGACATTGGTTATCAAGAAGAGGAGGATGAGTGTGACGGCAGCACCAAGGATCAAATGGTGGAAATTGAAAAATGGTAATTGTGAGGTGATGCTCAGGGAAGAGTTAAGACAGGCACTGGGTGGCAGTGAAGAGTTACCAAATAGCTGGGTAACTACAGCAAAGCTCGTAAGAGAGATGGCTAGAAAGGTGCTTGGTGTGACATCTGGAAACAGGAAGGAGGACAAGGAGACCTGGTGGTGGAATGATGAAATACAGGAGAGTTTACAGAGAAAGAGGTTGGCGAAGAAGTGGGATTGTCAGAGATTAAGAAAGTAGACAAGAGTATAAGGAGATGAGGTGCATGACAAAGAGAAAGGTGGCGAAGGCTAAGGATAAGGCATATGGCGAGTTGTATAAAAGGTTGGACACTAAGGAGGGAGAAAAGGACCTGTACCGATTGGCTAGACAGGGGGACCGAGCTAGTAAAGATGTGCAGCAGGAAAAGGTGATAAAGGATAATGAAGGAAATGTACTCACAAGTGAGGAGAGTGTGTTGAGCAGATGGAAAGAGTACTTTGAGAGGTTGATGAATGAAGAGAATGAGAGGGAGAGAAGGTTGGATGATGTGCGGATAGTGAATCATGAAGTGCAGTGGATTAGTAAGGAGGAAGTAAGGATAGCTATGAAGAGGATGAAGAACGGAAAGGCTGTTAGTCCAGATGACATACCTGTGGAAGCATGGAGGTGTTTAGGTGAAATGGCAGTGGAGTTTTTAACTAGATTGTTTAATGAAATCTTGGAAATTGAGAGGATGCCTGAGGACTGGAGAAAAAGTGTTTTGGTACCGATTTTTAAGAATAAGGGTGATGTGCAGAGCTGTAGTAACTACAGAGGGATTAAATTGATCAGTCACAGCATGAAGTTATGGGAAAGAGTGGTGGAAGCTAGGTTAAGAAGGGATGTGATGATTAGTGATTAGCAGTATGGTTTCATGCCAGGAAAGAGCACTACAAATGCAATGTTTGCTTTGAGAGTGTTGATGGAGAAGTACAGAGAATATCAGAAGGAGTTGCATTGTGTTGTTGTGGATTTAGAGAAAGCATATGACAGGGTGCCTAGAGAGGAGTTGTGGTATTGTATGATGAAGTCGGGAGTGTCAGAGAAGTATGTAAGAGTGGTACAGGATATGTACGGGGGTAGTGTGACAGTGGTGAGGTCTGCAGTGGGAGTGATGGATGCGTTTAATGTGGAGGTGGGATTACATCAAGGTTCAGCTCTGAGCCCTTTCTTATTTGTAATGGTGATGGACAGGTTGACAGACGAGATCAGACAGGAGTCCTCATGGACTATGATGTTAGCAGATGACATTGTGATCTGTAGTGAGAGTAGGGAACAGGTGGAGGAGACCCTGAAGAGGTAGAGATATGCTCTAGGGAGAAGAGGAATGAAGGTCAGCAGGACTAAGACAGAATATATGTGTGTGAATGAGAGGGAGGATAGAAGAATTGTGAGGATGCAGGGAGTAGAGGTGGCGAAGGTGAATGAGTTTAAATACTTGGGATAAACACTTCAGAGTAATGGTGAGTGTGAAAGAGAGGTGAAGAAGAGAGTACAGGTAGAATGGAGTGGATGGAGAAGAGTGTCAGGAGTGATTTGTGACAGATGAGTACCAGTAAGAGTGAAAGGGAAGGTCTACAAGAGGGTAGTGAGACCAGCTATGTTATATGGGTTGGAGACAGTGGCATTGACAAAAAGGCAGGTGTCAGAGCTTGACGTTGCAGAGTTGAAGATGTTAAGATTTGCACTGGGTGTGACGAGGATGGACAGGATTAGGAATAAGTATATTAGAGGGTCAGCCCAGGTTGGAAGGTTTGGAGAAAAAGCCAGAGAGGCAAGATTACATTCGTTTGGACATGTGCTGAGGAGGGATGCAGAGTATATAGGGAAAAAGATGCTAAGGATGAAGCTGCCAGGTAACAGGAAAAGAGGAAGGCCTAAGATAAGGTTCATGGATGTGGTGAGAGAGGACATGCAGGTGGTTGGTATGACAGAGGAAGATGCAGAGTACAGGAAGAAATAGAAATAGTTGATCTGCTGTGGCAACCCCTGACGGGAGCAGCCGAAAGAAGAAGACGAAGACTCTTATAAACATATAAACTTACACTTACTAGAATAACATGATTTGTGTAAGCATGCATTTTCTGAAGGACATGATTTCTGAAATTCAAATGTATTTAGTGGCTTCAATCCTCAGTGATTTTCCAGAAAATGACAAAATGTATGAGGAATAGAGTAAAAATAGCAGGTAAAAATCTGAACATTCCGCGAAAATCTGGACAGTTGAAAGTTATGCAGTGAGTTACAACCCCTGAAAATTAAAACCCCAATTTGATAAGCTTGTACAGAATAGACTGATAGGATATTGCATTACCTTTTTTCATTTATCTTAAAGGGATGCTTTTGTCTTGTCTATGGAAAAATTGTTGCATTTTACAGACAACTACATGTAGTAAACCATTTGCACAGGTTTGGATACGGTGCTCACTGGCTCATAATGACTGGCATATGAAAAAATATCACTCCTGCTGCCAGCATTGATTGATTGATATTTATGTAAATCAATATAAGGCAGAAGTGTGATTGTCTAAATATATCCAGCATCAGTTAGCATGCATTTAAATGAATGTACAATGTTGCTGTGAACATATAAATATCTCATTATGGTATTGAAACAGATGCTATACGTATTGAACTACTGAATGGTAGATTACACAGTGCTGAACCAGACATTTGTGGGGGTTGCTGCCCCACTGCACCCACAAATGAAACTTCAGGTCACCAGAGTATACTTGAATATAGTTTGATAATGCTATTATAATCCTCTTGATTCATGAAGGGATGCAACATGACACAAAACACACAATGCACACTGCACTGAAGTGCACAGCAGGAGGATGTCACCTGCTGCACTTCTCCCCCAGAAAAAAATCAAAAGCAGCAGTAAAATAAAAAAGTTCCACAGGCTGGTGCAGATGGGGTGGCAGCCCCCCATGTAAAAAGAATGTAACAGATCCATAAAAAGTAGCTAAATTTGCATCAAATACACCTTTCAGAACCCACCACTGTATAGCACTAAAAAGCCTAAATTAGTTAGAATTACTTCATCAGCTTACATACACAGCTTCTCACCAGTCAGCATCCATCTGCTTCTCCGGCACTAAATAACATTTTATACAATTATGTTCCCACTTGGTCATTACGGTCCAATGACTAAAATTCTTTGTCCACAAACCTATCAAATCTGCTGAGCATGGCCTGTATACACACCATATTGCCGAGGTTTGGAACTCCTCCCCTGTATCCATCAGGTCACTACCCTCCCTCCACTCCTTTAAAACCACTCTGAAAGACTTACTAACCACAATCTGGGTCTGTTTTTGCTCAATCACAGGACAGACTATAACCCTAAATATGAACAAGTATGTATTCATACCTTACACCTCCTTACTCCCCCGTCTTCACTCACTTCCTTACTTCAATCAATTCCTCTGCCATGACTCTCTATCTAAATATATATCCAAAGTGAAATAACATGACTAAAAAAAAATAAATGTTGAAAGGACTCCAGTCACAGCTAAACAGTTTTAAGAATTTATTAAAATATAAAAAGCCAATAAAATAGCGTGAGCCCTTTCATCTACCACAGAGACTTCATCAGACAAATAATGCCTTCCACATCACTTCCTTAAATACTCTCCTTAATTAACCCCTTCCAGTACGCATCATATAAAATAGCCTTTCACATTATAAAGTGTTAATCATAAACTGTTTTCCAAGCTTAAGTGTCATAACCTTTTCCACAGATTTAAAAAGTTGAAATAATGAATAGAGTTTGGTAGTGTACATCCAAGGAGTGTTTTTAAGTTTCTGCATGTTGCAGTTATGAAAACTTTCCGCTGTACATTTCCTTATCTGTATCAATATAGATAACTTTGTTTGCCAAACAAAAAAAGGACACGTGCCATATCTTTTACTCTTCTGTTTATCTTTCCTGTTACTCACATTTCCTGAGCCTCAAATCTGAAGTCACTGTCCTTCAGATTCCTACCTCTGATGTACATGAGGGAATGGACTGGGCCTACTTTTTTTGCCCTTATCATGTAGTAACTACATTCTTGTTAATGAAATATACCCATTTGTATTAAAACTACATTTTTCTGACTTCTATCCTTCTTTTCCTTGCCCATCAACTGTCTCTCACCTTAAAGGTCATCAACAGTTTTAGTTAAATGCTACACTTAATACCCTTTTCCTAGTAAATTATTTTTATCACTTCTGTTTCTTCCTGCCATGTACTGCTGCCTGATGTATTTCTCAAAGCTCTTGAGAAACTTTATGAAAATTGGAAGAATATGAGGAGAAGGATGGCTTTCAGAACTTACATTTTTGTTTGCCATTGGTTTTGATATATTCTGGGCAGTTTACCATTTTTTTTCTTGTAAACAAGCACATCTAAAACACTGAATGTGCATTTATTTCATGTGAATGTGCGGATTCAGACTCCAAAGTCTCACAGTTAAGTATTACAGGAAGACAAGAAGTTGATTTATCTTCGCAGTAGTGACTTTTTTTGTTCTGATGTTTGTATTAGGCATCAGCTTTTAAAAAGAAACCTAAATATTTTGTTACATTACTATACTAGCATCGCCTCCTTCACATACGTCAAATCTGACTAAGGATTGATCACCCTAAGGAAGGAAAATCAGCAGTCAAAGTTGAAAATATATAGTACTTCCCTTCCTCCTCATAAAGAAACAGCTCAGAGGCTTCACAAGAGCTGCAGCCAGCCTTTCAGCTCCATTTTGACAAATAGGGAACCCTCCCACAGAGAAAATATGCATATGTGCATGTGTGTTTGTGTGTGTATACATATATGTGTGTGTATATATATGGGTCCATATAACTTGATCGACAAGTCATAAGACCGACATTCAATAACCCAACACGAAATCACCGACAACTGACATAATCGAAATCGCACATCACCGACATTCACAATTTCGACAATGAAGCAGTCACTAATTAAATGCACATAACCACCGCACAAAAGCCCTACACGTACTAAACCATGGTAGTCAGGAATACGTAAATGTAAACTCTGTTGCAGACATTCAATAAACATGGATTATATATTCATATATAATGATGCATTATTACATTATTATAATTATTATATCATATGTAGAGCACATACCGCTGTTACTAAAGCGATTATTTAGCTGGTACACTATATCTCAATTCCTGGACAACCCGGACATGTTTATTGAATGTCTGCAACAGAGTTTGCATTTACGTATCCCTGACTACCATGGTTTAGTACGTGTAGGGCTTTTGTGCGGTGGTTATGTACATTTAATTAGTGACTGCTTCGTTGTCGAAATTGTGAATGTCGGTGATGTGCGATTTCGATTATGTCAGTTGTCAGTGATTTCGTGTTGGGTTATTGAATGTCGGTCTTATGACTTGTCGATCAAGTCATATGGACCCATATATATATATATATATATATATATATATATATATATATATATATACACATACACATACACATACACATGGGTCTGCTTCATATGATCGAAATTTCATTTGACTGAATTTATTTTGACCAAGGCCATATAACCTAAGGTTCATAACACTGAAAACTCACTTGACTAAAACTCATAACACTGACACCTTACAATGCTAAATTTCAACATAGTAGTGGCAGTGTGCATAAGGTAAGTAAAAGCTATATGCCCTTTTCCCCACTGTAGTGTGATCCTAGAGTTAGTATATATAGTTAGGGGGGTGGGGGGCACAGCCCCCCACATTGGGGTGTGTGGGGGGTGTACCCCTCCCACCTATTTGAAATGTTCTGAACCATAGACATGAATACTTACAAGTCCAATAAATTACTCTTTTCAGATCAGAATATATACCCAAACTATGTGGGGAGCTACACCCCCAGGCTGTGTCCCCCACATCCCTCTAACTATATATACTAACTCTAGGATCGCACTACAGTGGGGGAAAAGGGCATATATCTTTTACTTACTTTATACACACTGCCACTACTATGTTGAAATTTAGCATTATGTGGTGTCAGTGTTATGAGTTTCAGTCAAGTGAGTTTTCAGTGGTAAGAACTTTAAGTTATATGGTGTCGAATAATATGAAGTAGACCCATATATATATATATATATATATATATATATATATATATATATATATATATGCATACATATATAAGTATTTGTATTTTTAATTAATATATATGTTGTGGTCCCTTTAAGAAATCCACTGTTTCTTATCTGCTGTCTGTTTCTGTCTGAGACCACTACTTTTAGGTTTGGTTAGTGTGGAAACTTATTTGATAAAGAAATGTACTATTTATGTAAATTTTTATAAAAGTTTATGTGTGGAGCAGTGTTTTGTTTGAGCAGAGATGATGACAGGGCATGGAGTGCTTGTGTTCACACTGTGACAACTTACTAGCCATTTATTCTGCCAGACTAATTTTACTTCTAAGGAGTTTCTGACGATATTTTAGTGTGCTTTTTCTGCATTTACAGGTCATGTAGTATTTGAGTCCACACCGTGACAACTTACATTTATTCTGTCAGACTAATTTCATCTGCAAGGGGTTCTGACAAAATTTTATTCTATGTTTTATGCTCTTATGAGGTATGTAGTGCTTGTGTTCACTCTGTGACACCTTACCCATCATTTGTTTTTCTTAGGCTAATTTTATTTCTAAGGGGTTTCTGACAGGATTTTAGTGTACTGATTATGCATTATTGCAGTTTGGGGATTTTGTCTATTGAGGTAAGTGTAAGAGTGCTGCTTGTGTAAACCTTTGACAACTTAGCTTCCAACCATCTCATTCCACCAATCTTAACTACATCTAACTCATCCTGCTTGGTCACAGCATGGATACATACCCAGCTCCTGCTGGTCTGACTTCCACAAGAAAAAGCAACTTACCTCAATTCAGAGCCCTTGTCGACTACACTGGCTCAGTCTGAATCTCAACCAATGGTGGGTGAATCTGCAGTGGCCTTTTGTTGTTCCTCAGGCCACTCACGTACCTCTTTGGCATTCTCTGGTGTATTCCTTTCAGCCACTATGAACTGGGGTACAGCTGTGTCTTCTACTGATATTCCAGTGTCTGTACCAGCATACCTGTCAACTTCTTAGCACAATAATCATGGACAAAACAAAAAAAAACAAGGTGCTTCAAAGGCCTAAAATCAGGGACAGATTTTAAATATTGATCTTATAAATTTAGAAAGTTAATAGAATAACAGATATTGCATTAGCAGGCATTTTCTGAATGATATGAAGTCTGAAACTTAAACGTCTCTCCATGTTTAGTGACTTAAGTCCACAATAATTTCCCATAAAACCACAAATGTTATGAGTAACTCAACTGACCAAACAAGAGACATAAATCTGGATATTGCATGAAATTCTGGACAATTGAAAAGCATGCAAACTGCAGATGGGAGAACCATTTTTTCTGGGACATGGAGTTTTATCGAGGATACTACTGCATGTGTCCTATAGAAGCTATGTCTTGTAGGAACACAGACTCCTCTCCTAGTCAATCACAGAAGATACCTGTTAAGAAAAAACAAAGAGGTTAAACATCATTTACCTAAAGTCAATGATGAAATTCTTACCTCAGCTAAGGAATTATTACAGATAATCAGTCCTTGTACACGGCCTTAAGCACCTGTTAAACAGGTTATTTGAAAACAAGTAAGATGAGGCTAACATAGTCAGAGATAGGGCTTCACCTCCTACAAATTTTGGAGCCCATTCTCTTATGCTGAGGAACTCTACTCTTCAAAACCTTCTTGCAAGGTCAATTTCTTATCTAAGAGTTGCCAGAATGAATGAAGTGTTTTTAGGGCAACTAATGGTTGTTCCAGTTATATTAAGGACTTTTTATAATATGTTATAAATGTTTTGGCCTCAGTCTGCTTCTTTTCCTCCTCAAATGCCAGCCTTGGAAGAGGCATATTATGCTGCCTGTAGTAATTCTGATTCACAATCTTTAATCCCCTTGGAAACAGATAGGCTTTACAAAGTTTCTTAAACAAATAAGCACTTATTTTCTTTGCTTAGTTCCTTGCCCTGTGGATAAAGATGGGGAGGCTTTGTATTCCCCTTTCTTGTTCTCACCTACATCCTCTACCTTATTTCTCTGTTGCACTCTTTCATATTGTTCCTATTTGTATTACTTTTTTAGGAAAGTTATCCAAAAGGTCTTCCAACCAACACTGAAGGCAGTTATTCCAACAACCATACTGAACAAATAATGCACCTTGAGCACTCCCATCTGTTCTCCACTGCGGAACCTCAGCAGCTTGGTCATTGCATGTATACATCTAAAACTTATTAATTTATTGACATTTGTTGATCAGGAAAGTCCACTAGGTCAAAAAGCCATTTTCAGTGGAGGCCCGGGGAGAAAAGCTCCACAGAATATTACAAAGTGTTACAAATTATTCTAAAAACATAATAATGAATCTATAAAAGTAGAGATATGTACTACAGTACAGTACTGTACTGAGTTACATTACTAGTCTTTTTGAGTCAAAATAGATGCATAGATAGATTAGTACTAGGCTTTCTACCCGTGTGGGCCATTTTAAGCTGAGCCAAGTATCCTATATGAGAATCAAACCCTGCACTTTGTGTCTGCAAGGTAAACACCTTAACCATTAGGCCAGCCTCCCAGCCCATAATATAACATAACACATTAATCAAGGATACATGTATGTAAATAGAGATATGCAAGTATATAGTACATAGTTTACATTACTAATCTTTGAGCATTACATTGCATTGGTAAGAAGTTGCATGTGTAGCATAGCATGTATATGCAGTAGGGGTCTATATTATATCAGCGACCCCTTAACTTAGCGAACGCTGTACAACTCACACAAATATGTTGAAACACCAAAAGGCCGAACACATGAAACAATGATTTTTTTCCCCAAGAAAAAAATCACTGCTCCATAAAAAAAAAAAAAAAAAAAAAAAACACAATAAAGTGGGGGGCTTAGTCTATAACACCTGGGAGTACAGACATTGTCCAGCTCTTTGGGTGGGTTTGGTTACAGTTAACAGTTGTTTGCCTGAGGATCTTAATGCTCTCGATGGTGTATAAGTTTGTAGGATAGAGCTGAGTGCTGGGTAAGAGTTGTTTGAAAATTAGTTTGTGGGTTAAAGTTAATTGGGTATAGAAGATATGGTGTGAGAATTCAAGCCAGTTCAGTTCTCTAATAGCATGGCAATGGCTATGGTGTGTGGTTGGGCTTTCCTGAAGCAAATTTAACTATTTTATAATAGCTAGATTCTAGTTTATTACCAAGGGTTGAGTGGAATTTAATAAAAATGGCACTAGCATATAGGAGGGAAGGTATGAGTTAGGTACTGGAAAGTTTTGTTTTGGTAGGGTTGCCCAGGTAAAGTTTATGATGATAAAGTTTGCCTAATTTAAAATGCGTTTTCTTTATTGCATTATGAATGTGTGGCTCAAAGGTAAGTTTGTCATCTATTGTTATGCCTAGCAATTTAGCTGTTTTCACTATTTCAGTTTCAGTACTGTCTTTCGCCTCACAGCAAGAGGTTCTCCGGTTCGATCCTCGGCTGGGGTGCCTTCTGTGCGGAGTCTGCATGTCCTCCCTGTGGTCGCGTGGGTTTCCTCCGGGTGCTCCGGTTTCCTCCCACATCCCAAAGACATGCTGCAGGTGGATTGGACACTCTAAATTGGCCCTAGGTGTGCGTGTGAGTGTGCCTTCTGTGGAAGGTTGGGCGCCGGGCTGCCAACTCGACACCGTAAAACTCCACTGCCAATCAATGTGTGGACAAGGTGATCCGCTGTGGTGACCCCAAACCGGGAAAAAGCCGAAAGAAGAAGAAGAAGAAGTTTCAGTACTGTCTTTAGAGAATATTTTGCAGTTTACATCTAGCGGTTTTGTAGAGAATAGTAGTTTAGATTTTTTGGAGTTTAGCAGGAGCTGTGCATTATTTAGCCAGGATTCGATTGATGTGAAAGCATTTTGTGTAACTGTAAGGAGGTCTGAGAAATTGTAAGAGGTGGATATTATTGTGGAATCATCGGCGTATTGGATGAGTTTACCTAGTTGGGTAGCTTTGTCCCAGTCACTGATGAAGGTATTAAAGAGGGTCTATATCAGAACCTCGTACATTTAAAGAGCGAATGGTCTTTGATCAAGCTATAAATATCAAATGTACTAAATAAAGAAGACACGGAACAGCAATTTTTTTCCCAGGGGAAAAAAATCACTGGGCAATTTTCAGGAGTTTGTCATTTCCTGCACTGTGGTGCGATCTCTGAGTTGGTATATTTAATTAGGGGGGGTGTGAGGGGTAACCCCCCCACTTTATGTTGTGTTTGCATTTTTGGTTGTTTTTTTTTTGTGGGGCATCAATTTTTTTCCCTGGGAAAAAAAAATCACTGTTCCGTGTCTTCGTTATTTAATACATTCGATATTTACAGCTCAATCAAAGAGTGTTCACTCTTTTTCAGCTTTCAAGCTTGTAATATAGACCCTATTAAAGAGTAGTGGCCCTAATATGGATCCTTGCGGGACTCTTATGGTGTTAGCTTGATAGTCAGATTAAACATTTTGCCATCTTACAGATTGCTTCCTGTTGTTTAGGTAGGAGGTAAACCAGCTGAGAGCATTAGTGGAGCATCCTAGTTTTGATAGCTGGTTTAGTAGTTTAGTATGGGATGCTGTGTCAAAAGCCTCGGCTAGGTCCAGTAGAATTACTGAGGGAGGATGACCAGCAGCCAAGGCTTTGTGAACAATATCAGTAAATGCGAGCAGGGCTGTGATGGTGCTATGTCCTGGACAGAAACTGTGGTGGGTGGGGGCAAGAAAAGCGTTCTCAGAGCGGTGTTTAAGTAATTGTGCATGATCACATTTTCTTAAGATTTTTGATTTTTTTTTTTTTTTTTTATTTTAACATTTGTTTTACCGGGAAAGTCTGACTTGGAAGAAAACCAATTTTTAGTGGAGGCCCGGGGAGAAATGCTCCAGACGCATGTCTTTGTACATGAGAAGAAACCAGAGCACCCAGAGAAATCCCACTCAAATGCAGGAAGGACATGCAGACTGCGTACAGAAGGCTCCCCAGCCAAGAATCAAACTAGAGAATCTATTACTATGTGGCAACAACACTACCACTGCACCACTGTGCCGTTCATAAAGGAGAAAGTATAGAAATAGGGTGGTAGCTTGAGAGATCATGGGAAATTCCCCCTTTGTGTAATGGTGTAATAATAGATTTTTTCCACAACAGGGGAACATAGCATTCAGAGATAGAGCGATTTATAAGTATGCTGACTGGATATGCAATAGCACTTGCTGCTAGTTGTAGATATTCTGGGGGAAGATTATCTGCAGAAAGGGTGCAGGGTTTCAGTTTGTTTAGGAGTTTGAGTATGAAGGAGGTGGGTACAGGCTGAATAGTAAATGAGATAGAAGAGGGAGTACTAGTTGAGGTGTCTAAGGAAAAGGGTCTGTTATTAATAAGTGAGGGATTAGTGGAATATTGTGTGTTTGGAATTGTGTCTAGTGATGAGTCTTTGATTGACTTTTGAATGGAGGAAATGAAACGGGTATTGAATTCATGGAAAATTTGTTGTGGAGTCTTATCGGGTGCAGGGGATGGGTTTTTTATGATGCCAGGATTAAGTAGGGTGGAGACCGACTTCCAGAATGTTTTGGATTGTAGTGTAAAGATGATAGTTGAGTTGAAAAGTAGTTTCTTTTATCTTGTATAACTATTTTTTTGGCTTTATTTCTGAATTGTTTGTAGTTGATTTCATTATGTTTTGTTTTCTTTTTTTGCCATACTTTCCATGCTTTGTCTCTGTGTAGGAGACTTTGTTTGATCTGTTTTGTTAACCAGGCGGCATGATTAATTTTTGTTTGTTTGGTTCGTAATGGGGCTATGCTATTGAGGGTATCTAGGAAAAACTTTGTTGAAGTAGCTGACAGCCTCATCCAAGGGGAATATTTTTAGTGGGGTCCATTTTTGAGCTTTTAAAAGGCTTATGAATTTATTTTGGTAGAAGTGGGTGAGATTCCTTGATAGTCTAACGGAGTGTGTTTTGGTTGTTTGGGGTAGAGTCCTATGGGTGTATGCTGGGAGGTGGTCGCTTAGTATGTTGGGAAGAGTGCCTGAGTTTATATAATTTTGTGGGTGGGAAAGTAGTATCCAGTCTAAGGTAGATTCAGATTCAGTGGACAGGCCATGGGTAGCGGTGGTGATAAGCTGTGTGAAGCTATGTAGATTTTTGCTATTTACTGGAGAGGAGGCTGTTAGGATTAGCCAATTAATGTTGGTGTCACCTAAGATTATGGTTTCATGTGAGATATTCTTGTTTATCCAGGATAGAAAATCCTCTAAGATGGGAATATTTTGGCCTTGGGGAATGTAAACTACAGTAATAATTAAATGTTTGTTACTATTGATATGAAGAGATGTCACTAGTAATTCTAAGTTTCCAAAAGTAGGGACTAGTTTCGAGTAGGTTGTGATATTTAGGGAATTTTGGTAGATTGAGTCCTTGCCACCATCCTTCTTGTAGAGACTATCGAAGTGAATAATATTATAGCCAGGTGGAAGAATTTCAATGTTGGCAATATGTGGTTTAAGCCAATTTTCTGCTACTGCAACAATATTTGGGGTATGTGTAGTTAACCAGACATGAAATTCTGTGATTCTACTACAAATACTGCTTGCGCTTATTGTTATTAGGTGAAATTATTAGTTATTTGGAGCAGAGGTGAGTTTTGGAGGGTAATGTGGTCCGGGATCAGGATGTACATCCCCAAATTGCACTAGAGAGAGGTGTAGATGAATAGAATTACATGTTTGATGGCAACGTACAAGAAATTTGGGAAGGTGTATTAGACATAATTTAAGTTTGGAGTTGTAAGGGAGTATTCTTAATTTGGGTACACTAATGGAACATGATGCTAGTAAGGAGGGTGAGATGCTTGAATATCTATCTGTGCTATGGGGTACTGGAAGAATTTGTGTGCTACATGGTGGTGGTGAAATTAGGGTGACGTGTGTAGAAGATGCTAGCAGTAGTAGGATAAGAAGAGTAGTGTTGGTTATAATGAAAATAATGAAAGTTATATGATGGAACATGTTGGTTGGGGAAGCCATCATGATACAGATAAAAGATTGTGTTGGTGTAAAGGGATTGAGATTGGTCTTAGTTAAGCTATTGTTGAAGGGAGTTTATTGGAAGATGCAATAATGGGTGGGTCTTAGGTTAGGAATTGATGGAGGGAGGGAGCTGTTTGCTGGGTGTAATAATGGGAGAGGCAGTGAGAATATAAATTTAATGAAAGAGAGGGTGGGTGGGAATGGGGTAGGGTAGAGCAGTGAAGTTCATCCAGAGCAGAGGGCGAATAGAGCAGGATGTGCCCAGCTTTGAAAGCCGCACAAGACTACAGAGATTACAAAAAAACTATCCCTAATGCTAGAATAGAGGGCAGATAAAGAGGGACGTTATTACAGTATAGACTTCTTTTAGCCTGCTGTGATTTGGGCCATTAGTATAGAGAAACTGAGTCTGTGATTCAGAGTTGGGATAAAGTTGAAAAAAAAATCAAAAAGGTATGAGCACCTGTTTCTGATTAAATGGCTGGATAACTGGTGGAATAGAATGGTACAAAGGATATGACAGAGAAGATCAGGGCAGAAACTAAGCACTTACTAGAAAAGCAAGTAATTACAACATAACACTTACAGGGTTGTGGTCAAAGAGATAGCAGTTCACAGGTAAAGTGTAAGAGAGCTAAGAGTAAGGAGTTCTAAAGGTGAAAGCATACAACAAGTGAGAGAGATATATAGAGGAATCTCTTTGCGGTGTGCTTCCAGAGGGACAAGGATGTTATAATTATATGAATAGGTTTAATGAGCTGGACATACATGGAATTATACTTCTAACTTGTTCTTTTAGCTGGAGAGGGTCACACAAAACTATTATAAATTTTAATCTGGTTACCTACCTATATATATTACAGTAACTGTTTCATAGTAGTTGCTGCACATCACCATAACACACACCACCCCCCTTCCACTTCATTTTACACTGGCTCTCCCCTACATTTCTCCAGCTAATAGTCTCACTCTTATTTATCACACAGTTCTATGACAATCCTAGATTGGACTCAATCCTACCTCTCCAGTCCCCTCCCTGACACCCTCAGTGATCATTTCCCCACATTTGTAATAAGACATCATGTTAACCCAATAAAGTCCTCCACCTTCAAACAAATTCGATATACAAAGAATTTCAAAGCCCAAGATTTTATATCAGCACTACATCAATGCATCTGGAGACCACTCACAACTCTCCCCCTGGATAGTGCCGTAGAATACTTCAACAATACTTTCCTTAGCATTCTAGATCACCTCACCCCCTTCAGGACTGGTAGAACTAAATCTACCTATGTCCCTTGGCTCAGCAAAGATACCCAACTACTTCTAAAACAAAGGGATAGAGCATGGGATGCTTGTCATCATAATAAGACACAAATTAATAGACAAGCATTCCTAGAACTAAGGAACAAGGCCAAAAAAACTCCCTGTTAATTAGCTGCTCTCTGTCAGAACAATGCATCTCCTCACTATGGAAAGTTTCATATATAATTATACTCCTATACTCCGCGGTGGTGCAGCGGTAGCATTGTTGCTTCACAGCAAGAGGTTCTCCCGTTCGATTCTTGGCTGGAGAGCCTTCTGTGTGGAGTCTGCATGTCCTCCCCGCGGTTGAGTGGCGTTAGAAAGACATGCGTGAATGGGCGTGCCTCGTTGAAGGTTGGGCGTCGGGCTGGCACCTCTGCACCGTAAAAATCTACTGCCAATCATTAGTGGACCGGAGTTCCACTGTGGTGACCCCTAACTGTGAAAAGCTGAAAGAAGAAGAAGAAAGGGGGTAACTCACTGGAACTATCAAACTAATGACCAATCACCATTCTATCTCACCTGGAAAACTGCATACATTCCCAAATAGTTAACTACCACCTTACTAATAAACTGCTAACCAACACCTAACATGGATTCCATCCTAATCACAGTACTACTACATCCCTTACTAGTTTTACCAATACTGTAAATCAACACTGCAACAATGGTAACCTTGTCTCCACTGTTTTTCTAGATCTCTCCAAGGCCTTTGATACAGTCTTCAATGCCAAACTACTTACTGCACTCTCCAAACTTAATCTAAGCCACTTCACCCTAACCTGGTTCCAGGACTATCTATCTAATCACCAACAGGCAGTAAAATAGCAAAGTTCCTTATCTCCCCTCCTACCCGTAACCCCAGGCATCCCCTAAGGATCCATCTTTGGCACCCTCCTCTTTATCATATTTACTAATAAACTTCACAAAGCTACCCTTCACACCACTCTGGTCCAATACGCTGTTGACTCCACCCTAATCTGTTCAGCAACATCACTCCCTGAACTCCAAAAATTAACCCTAGAATCCTGTGTCACTGTTGAAACCTGGTTAAGTAACTCTCAACTAATACTAAACCCCCCAAAAAACGCAGCTAATGATATTCTATCCTATAAGAGCCAGAGACCACATTAAACCATTCACAATACACTCAGCTAATAACACCCCTATCACACCTTTCTCACACACCAAACTGCTAGGAGTTATCATAGATCAGAACATGAAACTTGACATGCATATTGCACATACCATAAAAAAGACCATAAAAACTTAGAATCCTAAAAAGATGCACAAAGTACCTCACCAACAATAGTAAAGCTACCATCGCTGGAACTCACCTCATCTCTACACTTTTCTATGCCTCCCCCATACTCATAAACTTAAATAAATCAGACAACAAACTAAACACTTGCTACAATAAGATAACAAAGTTTGCTACAGATTCACCCTACAGTACACATCACTACCTGATACTCAAGCAACTTTCCTGGCTAGAATTACCAAACCTGCTACCAAATTACAGTAGCCCACCGCATTCTACAGTGGATATAAAAAGTTTACAGACCCCTGTTAAAATGCCAGGTCTTTGTGATATAAAAAAATGAGACCACAATAAATCATTTCAAAACTTTTCCCATCTTTAATGTGACCTATAACCTGTACAATTCAATTGAAAAACAAACAAATATGTTAGGGGGGAAATATAAAAAATAAATAATGTACAATAAGCTGATTGCATAGGTGTGCACACACTTAAACTAATACTTTGTTGAAGTTCCCTTTGATTTAATTACAGCATTCATTCTTCTTTTGTACACAGCTGCCATCAATTAAAGAGACTCTGATTAACCCCAAATAAAGTTTAGCTGTCCTAGTAGGATTTTCCTGACATTTACTCAGTTGCCTGCCACAGTAAAAGCCATGGTTCACAGAGAGCTTACAAAGCATCAAAGGGATCTCATTGTTGAAAGGTATCAGTCAGGAGAAGGGTACAAAAAAATTTACACAGCATTGGATACACCATGAAACACAGTGAAGACAGTCATCAAAAAGTGGAGAAAATATGGGACAACAGTGATGTTGCAAAGAACTGGATGTCCCTTTCAAAAATGATGAAAAGATGAGATGAAAACTGGTCAGGGAGTCTGCCAAGAGACCTACAGCAACACTGAAGGAGCTGCAGGAATTTCTGGCAAGTACTGGTTGTGTACTACATGTTACAACAATCTCACGTATTCTCCATGTCTGGGCTATGGGGTAGGGTTTTAAGATGGAAACTTTTTCTTACACAGAAAATCAGGTTTAGCTAAAATTTACAAAACAATATATCAAGTCTTCCAAAAACATGTGGGAAAATGTGTTATGGTCTGATGAGACCAAGGTTAAATGTTTTGGCCACAATTTCAAAAGGTACGTTTGGTGCAAAAACAACACTTCGCATCACCAAAAGAACACCATCCCCAAGGTGAAGCACGGTGGTAGAAGTATCATGCTTTGGGGTTGCTTTTCTTCAACTGGAACTGGAGCTTTAGTCAAGGTGGGGCAAATTATTAAAAGTTCCAAATACCAGTCACTTTTGGCCCAAGACCTTCAGGCGTCTGCTAGAAAGTTGAAGATGAAGAGGAATTTCACCTTTCAACATGACAATGACCCCAAGCATATATCCAAATCAACAAAAGAATGGCTTCACCAGAAGAAAATTAAAGTTTTGGAATGGCCCAGCCAGAGCCCAGACCTAAATCCAATAGAAAATCTGTGGGGTGACCTGAAGTGGGCTGTGCACAAGAGTTGCCCTCGCAATCTGACAGATTTGGAGTGCTTTCGCAAGGAAGAGTGGGCAAATATTGTCAAGTCAAGATGTGCCATACTGATAGACTCCTACCCAGGAAGACTGAATGCTGTAATTAAATCAAAAGGTGCTTCAACAAAGTATTAGTTTAAGGGTGTGCACACTTATGCAACCAGCTTATTGTACGTTTTTTATTTTTTATATTTTTCCCCTAATAGATTTGTTTGTTTTTCAATTGAATTGTACAGGTTATAGGTCACATTAAAGGTGGGAAAAGTTTTGAAATGATTTACTGTGGTCTCATTTTTTTATATCACAAAAACCTAGCATTTTAACAGGGGTGTATAATATTTTTATATTCACTGTATATAATCCCGAAAAAACTCCTGCATTACAAAGTCTACTAAATATCTACCCAGCAATGCCTACTAAGCTTCACCAACAAAGCATTAGTTGACATACATAAGTAAAAGTAGCGCTGGGGACTCCTTCTTCCTGTACTGCAAAAACATGAAACAATATCCCCCTAGAAATCAGGACCACAGAAAACAAAAACAATTTAAAAAAACTCCTCCAGTCCCATTTAGATAAGTCTTGGATATGTAACTCTAAAGACCCTGGGTAGCTCTCCACAATAGATCTATGATATACTCTCCACACAAGTGTATTCAAATAAACCCTTCCTATAAAACAGTGCACTCTTTATAATAACGTTCATATATGCCTAATCACTGTCTGCCCATCTCTGTCTCCCACCTCTACATAACCATGCTCTCTCTGCTACTGCTGAACTATATATACCTACAAGTGAATGCAGACTTATCCCACTATAGCTTAACAGACACTGTATGTGTAATATCACCATTTTGTAAGCAAACCCCAAATGCCAAATAATGTATCTTAACCCTGTGCTGATGTTTACTGTGAAAACATAGATCACTTTTGCTCTGTACTCAAATAACATGTAATTTTATTGTATGTATGTACTAGGCATTTATTAATTCTCACCAAATAACTGACTGTAACATCCAACAACAGTACTGTATGCTCATGTATTTTATTGTAAGTTTGCGCTCTTCAGATATTACTCGTTTGGTACTTAATTTACTTGTGTTTTTATTACAATTATTGTACTAATCACTGTGGAGCTTTTCTCCCCAGGCCTCCACTGAAAATTTGATTCTTGCCCAGTCGGACTCTCTCAGTAAACAAATATGAAATAAATAAATAAACAAATAAATAAATAACAGATTTCATATTACAGTTTTTTTTCCACTTTGGTGTATAGAATTTTTAACTATCAGCCCCTTATCTAGAAGTTCATGCCTATCTGTCTTATTTTTTTACGTCTCCAGTATCTGGACATGATAAGGTATGATTGCGCAGATAATGTGTCTAGGCCTTTGCTTCTGTTACTGTTTAAAGAAGTATACCTATTAATTCAAAAGTTTTCTGCTGAAAAGAGGTCTGAATTTTTGAAGAAACAGGTTTTATTTGGCCCATCTACTGTTCATGTCCACCAACAATTTGATGAGATACAGAAATTAGTTTAGGGATTTTCTAAGATTTTTCACCCCCCCCCCCATTTCAGATCTCCTGGATCCTTGTTCACACCTAAGAAACAAATAGACATAAGAAGAAAGGAACAGCAACAAATTCGAACCTTTCCAATAAAGGGGCAATATTCAACTTCAGGATGGCTATGTTAGCATGCCACCCCCCCCCCCCACCTTATGCTCTTAAAACCTGTCCCAACAACTGTCTCTGTTCATTCTCATTAGGTTTCAGATTGTGGCAGACTCATGGGTGTTAAAGACAGTTCAGGGGGATACAATTGGCACTGAATACAAAAACCTTCTTTCTGAGGAGTTTCTTCCCTCCCTCTGAACCATACTGAATTTTTTTCAGGTTCTTCAGCTTTGCTCAACCCAGGAATCATAGAACCTGTGTCATTTATTCAAGGCTCAAAGGTTTATATCGCAGAATGTCTCTGGTACCAAAGAAAGAGCCTTATTGGGGAGCAGGTTAAAATCTTTAATTCCTATTTCATAGTCCCTGCGTTACCCTTTGCATTATCTGCTGCTCCAAGTGTGTTTGCAAAGTGTATAGCTCCAGCTATAGCAAGTTGAATGTCACTCATTTTTTCTTTCTTATTTGGATGTCTTGCTTATCTTTACAGAACATTTTCTCAGATGTCAAGAGTCCTTAATATGGGTTCTAACTTTTCTGTTCAATCTGGTATTTCAGATAAACATTCAGAAATCCTCCTTGACCTCTTCACACTGGATTGTCTTTTATTATGTCTTGTAGATGCTCCACAGCAAAAGTTTTTAATGTAGGTGGAATTTTATTTGGAAACCTTCTTGAGCTTTTCAGGTCAGTCTCTGAGTTCAGTCAGAGAGTGTCTCGGGTTCCTGGGGCTCATGAAATCTTTGTTCCTCATGATTCTTATTGCTAGATTGTACATGAGAAGTATTCTGTTGTATCTAGAAAAAATATGGACCCAACACTTTCATCCTGAAGATACTTATCTTGGGCTTTGTATTAATGGAACTGAATTACTAGAGACTACAGATACAAGCAATTATGTATCCTCTCTATTAGAGCAAAACATAGTGGCAGACAAACTGAGCAGGAGCAGGACAGACTCTCATCTTCAAGGCACTCATCCAGTTTTGGAAGACACATCAAATAGATCCATTTACTCCTTTAGTAATTATGAGGATTCAGAAGGAATCTCCAAAAATATTTGCAGTGACAGCCTTTTGTCCCAGGGAATGACAGTTGTCCCTTTTTATGGAATTTGCCAAGGTTACCACAAGCTTCTTTACTATCTGGATCTACTCACACAAGACAGGGGCAGTTTGATATACTCCAGTCTAAAGCATCTTAAACTATCTGTCTAGATTCGGATACCTTTTATGCACCTCTTTTTAGAAAATGTGCATCAGGTACAAAAGGAGGAAAGAAATCCTGCTACTAAATAATATTATCTTGACACTTGGAAATCATTTTTAGTTAGTTCATACCCAATAACCAGGGCCTTATATGAGATTGTACCACTTGTGCTCAAATATTTGTGTGAGTTGCCTCTGGCCTTCTACTACTTTGTCAGGGTACATCTTGTGGCCACTTCAGTGTGTCTGTCCATGGATCTTTTTCTTTTTTCAATGTTTTCTTAGTAAAACAGTTTTTGATAGGAGTGTATCACCTGAGATCATCTTTCAAACAGGATGTTCCTTCCTGGGATCTTAACTTTCTACCGGAAAAGTTAACCATGTCTCCATCTGAACCAGAAAATCAGGCAGATTTAAGATGCATTACAGGGAAAACTTCTCTTTGCACATACATCTGCAAGGTGAGCATCTGAGTTGTTAACTTTCTTGATGGGATTACCCTATCTGGTCTGCTTTTGGGATAGGGTATCACTAAGAAAAAAGCCTTCATTCATGCCCGTGGTTGTTGCAGAGTCTTATGAATCAAGTCATCAATTTCTCTGTGTTTCAGCCTAACCCTCAGTATGATAGAGAAAGGATTACTCATATTCCGGACATGCATTGGCAGCTCAGGTACTATGCTAACAGAACCAGGTCCTTTAGAAAAGCCAAATAGCCATTTATTTCTTATGGGGGGACTAAGAAAGGGCATCTTGTGTCAAACAGACTATTTTCAGTGGGTTGTTCTCGGCTATTGCCTTTTGTTATACCCACCACAATATACCAGTTCCATGCAGTATTAAGGCTTATTCTCCAAGTGTCTTGTCTTTTTTGATGGCATATTGAAAAGGAATGGCCTCTAGAAACTTTTTAGAGACAGTTTTATGTTGCTCAGTCTGTCACTGTGGCAGCCATCAGGAGTGGTTCAGGTTTCCTGCTTTGCCCTAACAACCATGTGTGCTCATTCACATTCAAGTGGTTGAAATGCAGTGGGCCTTTGCAGTGCAGGCCATATCTCTGTGTGATGTGATCATTTGGCCCTGCTTCTCCTTATAGGCAGGCACCACCACATGATCCTAGGTCTGCACGTGGGATTCTGCTGTGGAGAGTGTGCTCATGAGCACATGCCCCTCCCCTCCTACAAAGAGAGGCATAAACCTCATCAGTCATCTCTTCCACCATCCCATCTGCAGCAGACACCCAAGTAGCTAGTTAAACTCTGGTTGCTTGGATTGTAGCCTTGACTTAATCCTTCCATGTTAACAAATGTATTTATTTATTTATTTATTTATGTTTGCTGAGTGGTGGAGAGAAAACAACAGTTAGCAGCACGTGGTGTGTAAATACTAACACTTCAGATTTAACAACAACAAATAAGCAAAAAATACAAGACCTAAACATTAACACTTCAGATTTAAGAATGACAGAAATTCAAAGAAAGAGCAAGTAATGCTATATAATGATAATTGCAATTAAACCCGGTTTAAGTACAATAATATCACCTACTGTCCTAGTTAGTAATGTTTTAATATAAAAGCCTTGGCTAATAGTTTAGACAGTAGAACTTGACTATGACTGACACTGCACTTGAATTGTTTTTAGTGCTGTTTTACCTGCTTTTCTGTAAAAAAAAAAAAAAAAATTCTAAGCTTGTTTCCTGCCTTTCCTGTAACTAGTCTAGTCCAGATACAGTTTTGTTGTATCCAGGACTGTATGTAAGCATCTGAGCCTGCCAAGCCTTTCTGTGTTGGAGGGAAGCCTTCTAGCTGATCAGTGGAAGTAATAAATACTAGGTAGCCTATCTACCACAAGAGACATGGTTTCTGGCCCAGAAATTGTAGTTTATTGGCCGTTTGGGCAGTTTTTCCATCTCTTTCAACTTTCTGGTTTAAAAGCCCAGGTTTGTGCTTGTTTTCTGCCTTTCCTGTAACTAGTCTAGTCCATATACAAATGTGCTGTATCGAGGACTGTTTGTAAGCTTCTGAGCAGTGCCAAAGTCAGCTCTTCAATTTTTATCTTAGATCTGCTAGTTCTCTCCTCTCCTGCACTTTTACTAGCTTATTAGTCTAGCACTTTACCAGACTTCTTGTAGCAATTATTGTAGCACACAAAAGTGCTACCAGCACTAAACGTTCTACAAGGAAACAGCTCCAGTACATATTATTAATGCCTATCCCTCCAGGCAAGTCTAAAGGTCAGTTCCCTGTGCTTTCTTCTATTAACCTGGTGAATTTGGGTATCCTGAGACAATGTAGCAACTGCCTCATGTACAATGACAACCCTCTCCTCTTACTGCCCAACACTCAGACTTGCAAGAGATGCACTTATATATCCAAATTGGAAGCCGCACAGTCTCCAGACAAGACCAGAATAGCTGATCAAGAGGAGAAGGTCAATACTTGCACCACACCACATGGAACACATAGCCCTCCAGAATACACACCAGCACTGCCTTCATGGAGGCTCTCAATAAAAATCTACCCAAACAGCAGAGACCTCCAAGGCAGAAATGCACTCGACCACCACAACACAGCACTAATCACGAGACACATAACTCTCCTAAACAGTGTGCCACTCAACCAAAGCCCCTAAGGCAAAACAGCATGTCCAATACACTAGTCATAGGTGACTTGATAGTGAGGCACACTGAAGTCCCACTCACAAGGTTGAATAAGAAGAATGCAACAGTCAGCTGCCTGTCAAGCACCAGGATACACCATATAACGCATGCACTGAGGTCCCTCAACAACAGGTACAAATATGACTCTGTCATTGTACATGTGGGTGTGAATGACCTGAGAAGTACCTCCCTGGAATACATGAAAAGAGACATGGAGGGGCTCTCAGATTATGTACCCCAGGGGGTATGACCCTAGCCCTGAGCAGCATCCTACCATCACCCATAATGTACAAACAGAAAATTATTGATTTCAAAAATTGGCTAAGTTTCTGGTAACATTCTAAGAGGATCCAGTATCTGTCTGCCTGGGATGATACGATTGACAGACCTTAATGCTTTGCCAGAGATGGCTTGCATCTGTCACCCTTGGGCTTCCAGATATTCGCCAAGGCTCTTGCCACTCCTATAGTGCCTTTTTTAGGTGGTGTTCCAAAGACCAAATTACCACTGTAATAGTTACAAACAAATGCAATCCATGGGTTATGCTGCTCAATGCTAGCATTCTAAATCTCAAAATGCACTTGCTCATAGCACTGTTTAAAATGGAGAACACTGACGTTTGTGCTGTAACAGAGACCTGGTTCAAAGCAGCAGAAAGCACCCCTGCACTACCAAACTATAACTCATTCCACACCTTTTGGCCCCAGAACCTGGACCGAAGCTCCAAAGGCGGTGGCGTTTCCATATTCATAAAGGATGTGCACACCTCCAGACTGGTAGCCCAACATAACGCATCTGAGATACTTCAGGTGCAGCTAACAGTGGGTAAGACAGCGATTCAGGTTGTATAGGTCCCCAACCATGTCCCAAGACTCACACTCCATGTTCCTAAGTACCCTGGAGAACATTAGGGTCCAACCTAATACTCTCATACTGGGTGACTTCAACTACCCCTCCATTAACTGGCAAAACTACTCATGTACCAATACACTTGCCCAATATTTCCTGAAATTCATTAATTCCAATATTCTGGACCAGCTTGTTCTTACCCCCACTAGAGGTAGCAGCATCCTTGACCTGGTCATTACTAACATGGGCGACCATTGCTCTACACCAATAGTCAACTCCTCCCTGGTTAGATCTGACCACAAACTAATCACCTTGAACCCCCCCCCCCCGCACAAAGGTAACCACCATGAAAAACTTCTCCAAAGCTAACTTTGGGCTCCTAAAAACAGAGGTGGCTAACTTCACGGCACCCATGCAAATGGAGAATAGTTGCATGACCACCAAATCATACACTAATGCACTGTATGAACACATACACAAATGCATGGATCTTGCCATACCCAATAGATTCCAGATGCTCTCATCCAAAAAAGAAAGCCAATCTGGTGGTCACCTGCCATAAATAAACTCTACAACAGAAGGAGGAATCAGATGCGGAATAAGGTGAAGTCCCAAGACTGGAAAAACTCCCTTATCAGCCTCAACAAAAAGTTAATATCCCTCATCAAATTATCTAATGCTAGCTATGAAAACAGAATTGCAGCAGATAGTAAAGACAACCACAAGGCCTTCTATAGTTATGTAAAGAATTTCCATGGCACTACCCAGATTTGCTCTGAGCTAATGCAGAATGGTACCTCCTATACAGAGCCAACAGATATTGCCAATATACTGGCCAACAGATTCAGTGTCAGCTTTACCCCTGCCCCACAAAGGACCAGTCACAATACCAGTAGATTGCCAGGCACCCAGTATTACTGCTGCACAGATTAAAATCAGCATTATCCAAGGCCAAGAATACAGCTTCTGTAGGACCTGACAATATCCCAAGCTGTGTTCTACATGACACCTCACCTGTGTGCCCTGTTCAATCACAGCCTCACCTCAGGCTTTGTCCCTACCAAATGGCACGCTGCTACAGTCATCCCTCTCCACAAAGGAGGGCCGACTACAGACCCTGGGTACTATCGCCCCATTAGCCTGATAAGTCTGATATCCAAAGCTATGAAACTTAATAAACACGGCTATAGGGAATCTCCAAACTCTGGATCCCATGCAGTTTGGTATGGTAAAGGGTACATCATGCCTGCTCAACATGGTCAACTTCTTTGAGTCAGTTACCAGAGCTGTGGATGAAGGCAAGCTGGTTCATACACCCTACCTTGATCTGGCCAAGACCTTTGATACCATTCCCCACTCAGGAATCATAGAAAAACTCACTAAGCTAGGCATCAACCCCTATATCATTAGATGGGTTGCAAACTGGCTCACAGGTAGAACCCACAATGTGAAAGTAGCTGACTCCATGTCAGACTGCTGACCAGTCAGAAGTGAAGTCCCAGAGGGTTCAGTCCTGGGTCCTCTTCTGTTTGGTATCTACTTCTCTGAAGTCCAGGCCAACATGAAGGGACTCTGGCTGACAAAGTTCGCAGACAGTTGCAAGTTGGGAGCTATTATTAACTCCCCAAGTGATGTTGACATCCTACAGAAAGGCCTCACTGAGACCAACGACTGGTGTCAGAACCATGGTATTAAGCTCAATGCCAAAAAAATGTGTCATCATCCCCTTCCCAAGAATTACCACATAGATGGTAGTCCACTGAACGCAGAAGGTGTTATATGAGATCTAGAAACACAGGTTGACAGCAACCTCTCTTTTGACCACCCCATTTCCACTGTGGTCAGAAGGTCCTTCTATGTGGCACATCTCATTACTAAGGGTTTTGCATCCAGGAAGAAAGAGGTCATTATCTCCCTCTACTCCTCCCTCATTAGGCCAGTCATTGAGTACAATGCCCCATTTGGCATGTACCTCACTAAACACCTGCAACAACTGGAGAGGCTGCAAAAGTACCTCACAAAGAGAATCCTAGGCCTTAAACATTTTCCTATATGGACAGACTAAAAAACTCCAACTATTCTCTATCTCACATCGCCTACTTAGAGGCGATCTCTGCTTGACTTACAAAGCCATGTCTGACTCAGCTCTGTTAGAAATGCTGCATCTAAAGAAATCACAATCCCTCCACACCACATGCTCCAGAGACCTCAACCTCACTACCACAATCAACAGAGCATGCTGAAGGGACAGGTTCATAACCTAGAGACTGCCCATGCTATGGAATAGACTTCCCATATATGTCAAGCAGAGCACTTCACTGGCCTGCTTCAAGAGAAATCTTGATGAGTGGATGGCAAATAGAAAATTCACCCCAGGGATCACTCCAGTGGCTTTACTCGACAGAGACAGTAGGAACTAAGGTCGGGTGGCACAATATCAGGGTAATCCTATGGACTAGGTTTGTAAAGGCTCCAGGGCCATTAGCTTAGTACACACCTATGAACCTATGATAGGCAAACATAAATTGCATGACTAACTAGGAAAGTAGGTGATATAAACCTGCATTAATAGTATATAAAGAAGAGGCAATAAATTATGATGTCAAACTGAAAAATTTTAGCATTACAGTTTTAAGTGATGCCACAGTTATGGCCACATATGGCCATAGACTGAAAAAAGTTTCTTGATGCATATTTGAAGGCAGATTTTCAAAAATCCATACAAGCTTAGTTAGACGTCTGTTTCAGATTTTTTAACATACTCAGGAAAGCTGGCATCACCAAAAATATGTTTTTAGGGTAGATGTATCTTTTCAGGAGAAAAGTTGAATTAGTTGTGGATTGTACCAAGTAACTGTAGATATTAATGATGAACGTTTAGAGGAAAACAGAAGTATATGTGGGTAATGGAGAGCTGCTGACCAAAGTTCAGCCATTTTAGACTGTGAGGAGTAAATGATAAGTTCTAGGACAGTGACCATCAGCAATTCTGTTTTATATTGTTATCATGTTATGTTGTTTCTGAAAATTCAAAATTATTCAAGAGGTGTCCAAAAAGTTGTTATACAACTCTTACCAGCAGTTCAGTTCGTGATCTTAATGTGTAATAAGTCTGTAAGTTAGACATTTCTATTTGGCCTTGGTAATGAACATCAGATTATTGTAGCTTGTTTCCAGAGTTTTGTCAATGTTTGTTGATCAGCATTTAGGTGGAAGACTATCAGCTATCATGTCATCCATGTCCTCATTAGCTGTGGAGAGCTTCTTCATTAACTGAATACTGGTTTAAAGCTGAAAATAGTTTTAAGTTAAATGAAGGATTCTTGCTGAATTTATGTTAGTGTCAGATACAGAGGTCTGTAGTACTGACTGAAAAGCTGTGTTACTTGACATTGCAGTAGACTGGGTTTGCTATTAGAGTTGGTCAAGGTCTGTGTTTCCTTGCAAAACTCCTAAAAAGTGTACAATAAGCAGTGGTGGCTGCTGACTTCAAATTAAAGGGGGGCTGCAGGAGACAGCTGACTGGGTGGGGCCAATGGGAAGGGGTGCGGCCAACTAGAAAGGCATGGAGCTATGCTCAAACCACAACAACTGGAACTTTAATTAAATACGCTGCCCTGGGTGTCAAATCATCATTATGACAGTCCAATCAAGCCAAAATGAAGTGTAGAAGAAAAGAATATTTCAATACATTGGCTACATGACAGCTTACTTAATATCTAGATGGAAACAGAAAGGTTGTAAGGCATGAAAAAATAAATTACTTTTTAAATACATTACTGGAATGCCAGTCAAAATCAAGTTGTTGTTGTTGTTGTGGTGTCTTTCGGCTTTTCCTGGTTAGGGGTCGCCACAGCGGAACTCCGGTCCACTAATGATTGGCAGTAGATTTTTACGTGCCGAGTTGCCAGCCCTGATGCACAACCTTCAACGAAGGTACACCCATTCACGCATGTCTGCACACAGAAAACGCTCTAGCTGAGAATCAAACAGGAAAACATCTTATTGTGAGGCAACAACGCTACCGCAGCACCACCACCGCAGTCCAGTCAAAAAAAAAAATAAGCAGCACTCAACTCAAACCAGTTTTTCTTGCAGTTGCAGTTCTAATTATAATTTATATTCATCTTTATAAAATTACCAAGTAACATGCTAAAAGTAACAATTTCTGTGATACCCCCACTTGTAAAAATGTTTCTTATCCAAAGACCTACTGCCTGACAACAACAATCTACTTGTTTCATGGGGAAGACATGATCAAAGTAAAAAATGAACTGCAAACAAGAAACACGCTCAAGATAAATTGCTTAAAGGATTACTGCACAAGTTATGGACCACACATGGTTGATTGGCATTCTATTTAGTTTATGGGTAAAGCTTACAAAGATGACTGCAAGTCTCCAACAAATGCAATGAGCTTCTGAAAATATTGTAATCCTGTCTTTTATTACAAATACTGTCATATGCATTTCAATATCTAAGGCTTATACGTTATTTAGTTATATAAATATTTTCTGTATGGCAACAACAAAAAGGTTTTCAATGTTGGTAATTCTTTAACAGTATGCTTATTAAAGCTTACTTGCATCTTACAATCTCCAACAAGCTTATCTGATGGTCATTAAAGCATTGCTACTTAAAGACAGAGCATCAGGGCACTGCGACATCATGTATTTTCTAAATAATAATAAGCATAAATCAACAGTATAAAAATATTACAGAAAACCAGAACATTCTGCAAAATCAAAGACAGATGAAAATAAACTGTCGTACTTGTATTTACCTTGGATGGGGGAATACTCTGCACACTTACACTGCATAACTGCTCCTTGCCTTGCTTGAACACATCCAGTCACTACATGGGGGAGTGGGGTGCAACAAGTATGTCACAATTTGAAATGTCTCTGGCTGATGGTGATGGCTCTGACACTCATACCTCTCAATCTCAGAGCAAGAAATCTGCAGAAAGCCATACATAGAAGTGGGACAAAGGCCCAAAAATAAGGACAATTTTTAAATATTGCTCTTATAAACTTAGAAAGATAATAGAATAGTAGTAGGTCTTGCACTAGTATGAATTTTCTGAAGGGTATGAAATCTGAAACTCAAATGTCTGCCATTATTTTCTAACTTCAATCTTTAATGATTTGCCACTAATTTGCCAGAAAACTACAATTTTATGAAAAATGGACCAAAAATGTGATGCAGAAATATAAAATTGCCACACAATACAGCTGGGAACCTGTCAAAGAAGGGGCACTTTTTTAATATTAGTACTGTTAGCTTGAGCAGCTGACAAAATAAGAGAATTTACATGCATTTCTGATATAAAAGTAATATATAACTCTGATCCTTATAGTTATTTATAATTGTAAACCCTCCATGTTGTCTTCCAAAAGTGCCATTTTGCAGATGGATCATTAGGGGGAGAGCAACATTTTGAGCCAAAATTGGGAACAGTTGAGAGGTTTGGATATTCCTAATTCTATAAAATGATTTATTTGCACTTATCTCTCAACCTCTTAATGCAGGAAACCTGGACAAGGCCAAATATATTGGGGAAACATACAAACAGTACTAAAAATTTCTCTTGTATAAACTTAAGACAGTTGATAGAATAACAGGTCTTGCTTTAGCATGCATTTTTCTGAAGGTTATGATGTCTGAAACTCAATGTCTGCCATTATTTAGTGACTTCATTCCTAAATGATTTGCCAGAAAACCACAAATTTTATGAGGAACAAACCAAAAATAAGAAGCAAAAATCTATTCCTTTATCAAAAATCTGGATAGTTGAGAGGTATAGTTCAGCCGGGGCTGTCTTTGAGTTTGCTGCCCTTCCCCCCTCACAAACATGGTCGAATGGAGCCTACAGCCATTCCAATGTCCCATTCATTGGTTATTTCGCCCCATTTACCATAAACACTTTATGTGCATACTGCTTTACTTCTGCAATGATTTGGATTTGAAGGTTTTATTTTGCATTTTACAGCACAAACACTAATAGATATCTGCTAAACAAAGCAATGCAGTCTCACAATGAAAATAGACTTAGCATTAAAACTTCTCTGCCTTTGAAACTCACATTCATTGAAACAACATTGAAACCCACATTCAAAGAAAATACATTTTGCCAGTAGCAGATAAAGATTAACTTTGGGCTGTTTTCAAATCATAGGCCCCTTGCACACGAAACATACATGTGTTCTTTGATACACCTTCCTGATTGTATTAAATTATATTCTTGTACAATACAGTACAGTTGTTAGAGGGTGTTTTAAATGTATTGTTTTGAACATTTTTCCAGTAAACAATGGAACAAAATGCATGTACCAATAATGACAAAACTGCCCAGTTCAGAACATTTCCATCATAAAAGTCTACTCAAACTTCTATAGTCCATCAGTATCAGTAAATATGCACAATCTCTGAAGAAGTAAAAGACATCTAAATAATTCCACATTAAAGAAATCTGTAACTAATGAAGAGGTTGCTCTAGCAAACAACTTTATATTTCATTGTTCCATCTACAAATAAAGTGCCTGTTGCCCTTGAGGAGTAAATTGCCTATGTTGCATTAAAAATGTTAAGATAGTAATATTGCAATAGGGAATGGATGGCAAACTGATAACAGGTTCATAGTTACTAGGTATCTTCACCAAAAAGATTGCAGTATCCACCCCCTTTACAACACAGTATAGTATCAGCAATGCATCTACCTACTGTGGGAGTAGAACCCACAGCCTTCTGCATCAAAAGCAAGTATGCTACCTGTTGTGCAATTAATAATGCGAGCAGACTCAGCATAAGAAGCATTAAACTTTTGTTCCCCTGCAGCTCTCAGCTTCTTGTAAAGTTTACTCAACACTCAGTTGTATCTCTGAACTTTGCAGCACAAGAAATCTGGAAAAATCCAAAATTTATTGGGGGGGGGGGACAAAAGCCCAAAAACCAGGGACAATTTGCTTGTATAATGTTGAAAAGTTAATAGAATAAAATGCTGTTACCACCATACATTTCATTGCCAAGTATTGAACCCAGGACTCTGTGCAAAACAGTCAGAGCAACATACTACTATACCAAATCATCTGCTTTGTGAAAGAGGGGAGGACTGAAAATTAAATGGCTGCCATTTAGTGAATTCAGTTCTCACCATAGCTGTCAACCTCTTAGCACAAAACACCTGAACAAAGCCAATAATGGGAGAATACAGCCCCCAAACATATTCAGTGAATTCAGTTCTCACCATAGCTGTCAACCTCTTAGCAAAAAACACGTGGACAAAGCCAGTAATGGGGGAATACAGCCCCCAAACATATTCAGTGAATTCAGTTCTTAACATAGCTCTCAACCTTAGCGCAAAAAACTGGACAAAGACAATAATGGGGAAATACAGTCCCAAAAATAAGGACAAATTTCAGATATCCATGTTATAAACTTAGAAAATTGCTAGAATAAAAGGTTTTGTGTTACCATGTACTTTCTGAAGAATATGAAGTCTGAAATTCAAATGACTGTTATTTTTATTTATTTAACATTTGTTAACCAGGAAAGTCTGACTTGCAACAAAAGCCAATTTTCAGCAGAGGCCCAGGGAGAAACACTCCAGACATACGTCTTTGTAAGATGGGAGAACATACAGACTCCACACAGAAGGCACCCCAGCCAAGAATCAAACCAGAGAACCTATAGCTGTCAGGAAACAATGCTACCAGTACACCACTGCACTACTGACTTTGTAAGAAAACAAAAATACAGAAACCACAGATTTTATGAGGAACAGAACAGAATAAATATGAAGCAAAAATCTGTAAATTTTTTACAAATGGTGGTGGGTAGGGAATTCAGGCCCTTGTCACCTCCACCCAAGATACAGGGCTCAAGCCTGAGGTGTTCCCTACCCACCACCATGTGTTCTCTCTAGCCACCAGTATATAGCAACTGGGGCATTACATCCCATGAGATGTCACCGATCCCATGGTGAAGCCCTTCCATCCTGCGAGAGCAGGCCAGCCTGCAGATATTACAGTCTGATCCCTTTCCAGTCTATGCAGTTGTAACTAACTGCATAGACCTCTGGGATGCTCTTGACTGCTGTGTTTCTAATCTGGACTGCTGTTGAATCAGTCTGGTGCTCTGCGTATGCTCCGGACTGGCTCAGCAGCAGTCAGGATGTCAGAAATGCCAAGAGTATGCATGCGCGAAGGTCCGTGATTTTTTTGTACTTATTTTTTATTTTCTTTGTTCTTTCTTTTACAGCTGGGAGGCTGCAGTCCTGCAATCCAATAGCATGGGCCATCCCTGACAATAAGACAGTTATGATCACTTGAAGATTACTACAGTTACACTTCTTAACTGTCTCAGATTGTTTTAGCTTTTTGTCTACTGTGTCAACCCCTAATGGGAAAAGCTGAAAGGAGAAGTTTTTTAGCATGTAATAGAATGTTATGGGACCTGAAGCATTACACTTATAGTGAACTTTCCAGGACTAATCCTTGAGTCACATGGCTAATTTTAAGCATAGACTAAGAAAAAGCAACATTTCATCTTTAGTTATAGCATCCTGCAGTGGTGCAGGTTTATTTAAAAAAATCCTAAAATGTTTTATTGAAGAATTCTGCTGTATTTTCAAAAGAAATGAATGATAAGAATGGGAAACCAGTGAATCTAAATCAGGCAATCCTCAGACTTTGTACAGGGAGCAAATACTTACTAGGCACCCATTTCTGTGTGACTAATCGTTGAGAATGTGTCTGTTAAATGTCTCCCACTGTACAAGCATTCACTGTTAATATTTGTAAAATAGCGTCCCTGCCATGAAGTGTAACTGAAATTATTTCATATTTATACAGTGTAACTAAACATGGCCTTTTGCTTATCATGTCCTGTTGTTCAATGAGTGATGTCTTTTACATTTTGTGGATTGATAATTGATTCTTCCTTGTATATCCTTATCTTTATGTTAGCATTAACTGTTAATCTTCTTTAAGCATAACTTTATCAGTATAGAGTTGACATTATTTTCTTATTACAGTGTTATTCATTACAAAGATTTAACCTTAAGCCATTTCTGGCACACTGCCCTATACTGTACCATCAGGAGTGGCCTTAGGTGAACTGGTGCCCTAGGCAAAAGGGCTCCATGGCATTCCTCACCAAACTACCAATTTACCGCCATCCTGGTCTTCCTACACCAAATAAATACTGGAAAAGCACCCCTGCTAGACCGGTGCCCTAGGCAGCCACCTAGTTTGCCTTTGTCTAAGGCCGGCTATGTGTACCATGTATGTCTGTCTTTGCCTTAGGTCATGACAAATACTGGTCCCTGACACAATTATATTACCTGGTTAATAAACAAACAAGTAAGAATTTCCTGATGAATAACAATTCAGTTGTTATCACTCCTTCAGACATTTATGTATTCTAGTAGATGGAGAGAGAGAGAGAGAGAAAGTTAGGATTGGAAATATCTCCTCCACAAAGAAGCCAATCACCAGTGGAGTCCCACAGGGCTCTGTGTTGGAGCCACTCCTCTTTGGCATCTATTTTTCAGAGGTCAAGGCCAACATCAATGGCCTCTGGCTTACCAAGTTTGTAGATGACTGACAGCTAGAAGCAATCATAGAAGCTCCTTAAGATACTAACACAGACAAATGACTGGTGCTAAAGCTATAGCTTAAAAGTTAATGCCAAGAAATGTATAACAGTACCTTTTGGGAAGTTGGCCAACCAGGGAAAACTACCTTATTGATAAAACACCCCTAAGAATAAACACTGTAGTCAGGGATTTGGCGACTTGTGCAGATAGTAACCTAGCTTGTGGTCAACATGTGTCTAAGATGGTAAAAAAATCACTCTATATCACTCAACGTATAAGTAAGAGCATGGCATCTAGGTCCAGGGAAGTCACTGTGTCACTATACTCAGCCCATATTAGACCCATTATTGAGTATAATGCCATTTTGGTATATACCTGACTAGGCACATGCAATAACTGGAACATACACATATGATGAGGGCATAAACACTATGTCCTATGCAAATCCTCTGAAAGCCCTATATCTACAAATGGCTGAGAGGTGATTTATGTCTTGGATCCCCCTCTGATGGAACTTTTGCACAGCCACAAAACAAACAGGACTAAAAGTACTAGATCTAAAGATTTAAACTTTGCCTGTGACTTAAATATGACATGTTGGAGGGACGGGTATGTAAATTGTAGATTTTATCTTATAATTAATAATGATTTTATATAGCTTTGATGTTAAATTTGTCCAATTAAAGTCTCTATATATTGTTTCATATAAGCAAGATATAAATTTAGGCACAGATTTAAATGAGGAGTTGTATATTGTTCTATATGTATTGTGTATGAAATATTAGACTATTAAGGGCTAACCAGTCAATATTTGACAAATTAAAAGTGCTAATTAAGTGGTTTACACCCATGACTATCAGATTTTCCATACATTGGTATCAACAATAGAAATTGTTTCCTTTCCATGAGTTAAGAGTATCTATAGGAATGTTATTGAAAAAGTTTTTTGTAATTTTAAAGGGAGTTAATAACTGAAACCATAATTTAATATCAATATTATTGTTTATAAAGCTTCGAAAAGTGTTATAGATGTAATTTATATAATTTAGATTAGTAGGTTTAGTGGAATTATGTTGTAAATTTATGCAAATAATATATGAGAGTTTGTTATTCTGTTCAATCAGATGTAAATGTTTTACTAATTTACTTTCTTCTTGAAAAATAACAGTATGTAATGTTTTCCATGCAGAAGAAAATTTTGGATCTAGCCAGTTTATCATTGTTTTGAGAATAGAAGCTTTAATATAAGATTCTAAATCGGGGAAGTTTATGCCTCCCATTTCCCAAGACATAATATGATTTAGAAATGCTATCCTATTTTTTTTTTTTTGGGTACCAAAGGAAGTTTATAAAAATGTTATTTAATTCTTTTAAAATGTTTTATTAGGAATTATAGGGATAGCTAGTGCAATGTAATTTACTTTAGGAAGAAGAACCATCTTTATTAGCTGCAATCTATCTTCAAATATTAGATAGAACTTATTCCACTTTTCCACTAGTGACTTAAGGGTAATCAGAATATTATTGTAATTTGTGGATAAAGTTAATTCTAATTTTTCACACAAAACAATCCCTAAATAATTTAAAGAGGAAACCTGTTTTCAATTATTTGATTTATGTTAGTTCTAGAGTTATTTTTATTGTTTAACAATATATGATTTGATTTAGAAGCATTAATTTTTAAACCTGAGATATGATAAAATTTGTCAGCTAATGAACTTAATTCACACAGTGACTCATCTGAATTTAATAAAGTGAGTAAAATATCGTCGGCAAAAAGCATTATTTTGGAATTAAATTGCTTAAAAATGTCAATACCTTTAATTTTGGGGGTTAATCGAATTGCAGAGGAAAAAAGTTTGATTGCTAGTGCAAACAATATTGGAGACATTGGTCATCCTTGTTTGGTACCCTTAGTAATTTTAATTGCCTCTGATGTGAATGGGCCTAATTTTACATATGCAAAATTGTCTTTGTAAATATTCTTTATTAAAGTGATGAATTGTGTAGGGAAATCATATATTTGTAAAATGTTGAACAGATAATTCCAATTTAATGAATCAAAAGCTTTTTCAATATCTAATTTGATTATGAGGGCTTCCATTTTATCTCTGTTTAAAAGGTCTACCGTGGTTAGAATTCTATGTATGTTATCGTGAGTGTGTCTGTTATGAATAAAACCCATTTGATCTTCACTAATGATTTGAGTTAGTGAATTTTTGATCCTATTAACCAGAATAGACATAAAAATTTTATAGTTGTTATTAAGGAGTGATATAGGTCTACTGAAATTACATAAGATGGGACTTTTATTTTCCTTTAAAATAGGTGTAATCAATGAATATCTCCATGAAAGTGGAATTAAGCCTTGTGAATATGTTTCATTTAGTGCTTTTTGTAGTATTGTTATGACAGAAATTGGGAATAATTTGTAAATTTCTATAATAATTCCGTCTATACCTGGGGCTTTATTATTTTTACCTTCTTTGATTTTTTTCATTAATTTCTTTAAGTGTAATTTGTTTTTGAATGTTTATGCTTAGACTCTCTGGTATTTTATTTAAATTTGAGAAGTCTAGGCATACGTTTCTGTCATTATGTGGAGAATCATTGCTATTATAGTGTTTAGTAAAATGAAATTTAAAAGCTTCTAATATGTCATTTATATCTGAAACATTTTTATTATTTTTTCCCTTCATGAATTATATTTATAATATTGTTTCCATTGGAATGTCTTTTTAATCTCATTGCTAGATTGTGCAAATGTTTGGATGATACCGAGTAAGAATTTAATTTAAATTTTTCTAAAGCCAAATTGGTTTTATGTGTTAAAATATCATTGCATTTTTTATTTAATTCCCTAATTTCTTTTTTTTTGCAGCTAGATCTACTACAGTCTTTAGGTTAGTTTCTAAGATTTGTTTTTGAATATTAACTAGTTCTGATTCCCATTCCTTAGCTTTTACCATAAAGATATGCCTTTATAGAATCCCACAAAATAACTATATTTATGTCAGTGGTATTATTTGTATACAAAAAATATTTTATTTCCGAATGTAACCATGGCTTAAATTCTTTTAATTTAGCGAAATATGCTGATTTTTTTGATAAATGTCAGTCTCTTAAAATCCATTTAAATTTTAAGGATGAATGAATTATGGTCAGACAGGGGACAAGGTATTATAGAAGAATGTGATATTTTAGTTTTTAAGTCTTGGGATACATGTAATTTATCAGTTCTCGTATTAGTATTGAAGTCGTCATGAGAAAATAGTAATGAATTTCCATTTTTAAGACTAAATGAGTCTAAAAACTGCAAATTATCTCTCCACCTTTTAAGAGTTCTTCCTGTTGATGTAATGCGAAAAGGTATTTTACTTGTAGACTCTTGACTATCAATAATACAATTAAAATCTTCTCCTAAAATTAAACTACCTTTTGAGGTCTTATTAATAAGTTCTATGTGTTTCTTAATTGTTCCTACTACTATACCTGGAAACCAATACAAATTCACCAAAGTCCAAATTCTGTTACTATATCTAATTATTACTATTAATAAAAGATCATCTTTATCTTCATAATTATATAGAACCTGAGGATTAGTAATATTTTTCTTCCACAATATTAATGCACCTCTAGTTTTTTTTTTACTATATGATGAATTGGATAGCTTAAGGAAATCATTTGGATGCCATGTATTGTTATCATTAGCTTTGACGTGGGTTTCCTGTAGAAATACTACTTGTGCTTTATTTACTTTTAGATATTTAAGTAAGTTGGACCTTTTCCTTGGGTTATTTAAACCATTTACATTTAATGAAAGTAGAACAATGTCCATCTAATTAAATAATGATGACATATTTTGTTATTAATTTGATGTGCAACTTCCATACATTTATAAGGTCTACTATATAGATTATTAATTCCTTTTGAGTTATATAGATTAGAGTTCAAAAGAGGCCAAAAGGAAAAACAAGTAAATATACAATAGTAAATCCTATACAAGTATATAAACAGAAACTTAGAATAATCATTTAACAAACATGGAATGAATAACATTCCTAATCTGAGAGAACTAAATAGTTCAGTCAGATTAACCCTCATTGCTAAGAAAAAAACAAACATTATTGAGAAATTAGAGACTCCATTGTATACTATTATGAAGGTTATATTCAAAATAACCCAAGCATATACAACTACTTTAATCAATGACACACTTGAAAATGTACTTATTATAAAGGTATACTTAATATAAAATTCAAACATTAAATTTTGTCACAAATTACAATATGTGTGATAAGTATTTTTCCTCTGTTTATTTGCTAAGTTTTTTTGCATAGCCGCCTATTTTGAGCATTTTCTGGCTTGTTAAATTTGATTTCTGCATTAGTAACTGTATTTAGAGCACAACCTAGAGCTGTTTACTGAATTTCCTGTTTGCACTTATTTTTAAAATCTTTTTTTTTTCTCAAAACTTGCATTTTATCTGTCTTTGGCCTAGCACTCTTGTGTGGGGTCATTTACTGCACTGTTATAACTTGTTGATACTTGTTAACCTCTGCTATCTCTGAAAAAACAAAAAACAAAAAAAAATCTTGCTTTTTTCCCACTTTTCTGAGATTTAAAAAAGTTCAGTTACAGGCTTGCTGTTCTTGAACTGTTTGCAAGTTTCTGTGAGGCCATTTTTTGCTTGGGCTAAAGGAAAGTCTCTCTGTTGATCAGTGGCAGTGAAAAACATTGAGCAGCCTGCCTGCCCCTGTGGGAGTGGTTACTGACTTGAAACTGTAGTTTTATTGGCCATTTTGGGTCAGTTCCAAAACTCCTTCATCTTCCTCTCTTAAAACCCTCTTTTGCGTGGTTTTGCGCATTTTTGAGCATAGCGCAATAACGGGCAGCGCCGCCTAATTGGGTTTAAACTACTCCTGGCTCCACAAAGTCTGCTCTTCACTTTTTCCCTTAGAACTGCTCTGTCTCTCAATGTATACACCATATTCTCATTCTAAGGCCCTTCACTGGTCCAATTAAGTAATCCTACAAGTTAGCACTATTAAACCATAAGCACTACTTACTCTTATACTCTCTACGATTACCCTGTCCTCTATTGGTCCATTTTAAATTCAGTTCCCTATTACTATAGCATGTCCAAAGGTCAGTCAATGGTTTCCTCTCCAGTCCAGCTGGGGAATCTGGGAATTTTGAGGCAATGTTACAACTGTATCATGTACACAGACAACCATCTCCTCCTCCAAACAGGTTCAAATATATGTGAGAGATGCAACTATTTAGCCAAACTGGAGGCTGAGCTCTCTCATCTCAAAACTGGTGTAACCAGTCAGGAGGAGAAGGTAACCTCACACAACACAATTCCAATATCACATAGTCCCACCACATCAGCAAACCAAACACATAAATACACAAAAACATACTCGGAGGCTCTAAATAAAAATCTACCTAAGCAACAGAGACCTCCAAAGCAGACATCCAAGCAAACGCTACCTCAAAACAAAACACGCACAACACATAACCCACAAAGTCAGTGTGCCAAGCAGCCACAGCCCTTAAGGCTGAATAACACAACTGATACTCTTGTTATAGGTGACTCTATTGTCAGACACACTGACGTCCCGCTCACCAGGCTGAATAAAGAGAAGGTCACAGTGAGCTGCCTGTCAGGTGCTAGGATCCGACACATAACGCAAGCACTCAGGTCACTCCAAAGCAAATACAAATATGACTCAGTCATTGTACATGCTGGTGTGAATGACCTGAGACGTACCTCCCTGGACTACATGAAAAGAGACATAGAGGAGCTCTCTGATCATGTAGCCCAGGCTGGTATGACCCTGACCTTGAGCAGCATCTTACCCTCACCTAGAATGATGCCACAGTACAAAGACAAAATGATCGATTTTTAACAATTGGCTAAAATTTTGGTGTCATTCAAAGGGGATCCAGTGTCTGTCAGCCTGGGATGATATGCTCGACAAGCCACGTTGCTTCGCTAGGGATGGCTTGCACCTGTCACCACTGGGCTTTCGGATATTGGCAAAGGCTCTTGCCACCCCATAGTGCATTTTTTAGGCAAGGCTCAAAAGTCAAACCCACCCCCATAGACAGCACAAGGAACAAGAAACTAAGGGTAATGCTGCTAAATGCCAGAAGTCTTAACCTCAAGATGCACGCACTCAAAGCTCTCCTCAGTATGGAGAACATCGATATCTGTGCAGTGACAGAAACCTGGTTCAAGGCTCCAGAGAGCACCCCAGCACTACCAGGCTATACCTCATATCATGCTTTTCGGCCCCAAAACCCGGACTGAACCACAAAAGGAGGGGGAGTTTCCATATTTATAAAGGATATCCACACCTCCAGGTTAGTGGCATTGCACGAAGTATCGGAGACCATCCATGTGCAACTAACAGTGGGCAAGACTGCTTTTCGGTTTATAACATCCTACAGACCACCCTCTCAAAGTCCGGAATCCCATTCGGCTTTCCTGAAAACATTGGAGAACATGAAGAACTCCCCAAACACCATTATATTGGGCGACTTCAACTACCCAAACATTGACTGGAAGCACTACTCAAGCCCCAGCACCTTAGCCCAAAGATTCCTGGAAATTATAAACTCAAATGCTATGGAACAACTAGTCACCACTCCCACAAGAGGGGACAACATACTAGACCTGATCATTACCAACATGGGGACTCTATGCTCCACACCAGAAGTATATCCCTCATTGGTAAGATCAGACCATAAATTAATTTCACTGGATGTCCACATCCCGACCCCACCCCCAGCCCAGAAAACCACAGTGAAAAACTTCTCAGAAGCGAACTTCTCACTTCTCAAAACCAAAGTGGAATCCTTCAAGGCCCCAGGGCCAGTGGAAACTACAGCCCAAACTGCATAATCCTATATAAATGCATTCTACGGACATCTCCAGGAATGCATGGATCATGCTATCCCAAACAAAACCAAGACCCAATCATCCAAAGGCAGGCATCCAGTCTGGTGGACCCCTGCCATAAATAAACTGTACAACAGAAGGAGGAAGCTACTACATGATAGAGCAAAATCCCTAATAGGGAAGGCATCTCTGATCAGTACTAGCAAAAAATTATGATCCCTCATAAAATCCTCCAAGGCCAGCTTCGAGAGAAAAATTGCACAGGACACCAAAGACAATCATAAGGCTTTTTTCAGTTATGTTAGAAACCTGGGATGCAACTCCCAGACTTGTTCTGAGTTGATTCTAAATGACAAAAATACACTGAACCCACAGACATCGCCAATATCCTGGCAGACAGGTTCAGTGCAAACTTCTCCACCCCCAAAAGAGCAACTATCTATCCCGGCAGAGGGCTGCCTCCCAAACATCTCAGATGCTCAGGTGAAGGCTGCCCTCCAAAGCAAAAACACTGCTTCCATGGGACCAGATGGCGTCCCAGGTTGCATCCTACATGAACTACAAGAGGAACTAATCCCTCAAATAAAACAGCTATACAATCTCAGCCTCACTACAGGATATGTGCCCACAGAATGGCGTACAGCAACAGTGGTCCCACTCCACAAAGATGGAGCCTCTACAGACCCTGGAAACTATTGCCCCATAAGCCTGACTAGCTTAGTCTGCAAGGCTATGGAGAGGATCATCATGGAGCTCATAAACAAAGACATTGGGGACCTACAGAAACTAGATCCTACCCAGTTCGGCTTTGTCAAGGGCAGATCCTGCCTTTTGAACCTGGTTGACTTCTTTGAAACAGTCACCAAAGCCATAGATGAAGGGAAGGTAGTCCACACAGCCTATCTGGACCTTGCAAAGGCATTTGACACAATACCCCACTCGGGCATCATAGATAAGCTATCCAGCTTAAATATAAACCCCTATGTAACAAGATGGGTCACAAACTGGCTCAAAGACAGAACCCACAGAGTGAGAGTTGCTGGAGCCATGTCAGACTCGAAACCGGTCACAAGTGGCATCCCACAGGGTTCTGTCCTGGGACCACTCTTGTTCGGTATATACTTTTCCGAGGTACAGGCAAACATGGGAGGACTATGGCTCACCAAGGTCGCAGACGACTGCAAACTGGGCACCATAATCAACTCTTCAGCTGACACAAACATCCTTCAAAAAGGTCTCACAGAGACAGATAACTGGTGCCAGCGCCATGGCTTAAAGCTAAATGCCAAAAAATGTATAGCCATACCCTTTGGCAAAAACAATGTGCCCACAAATTACCACATAGGTGGAAACCCATTAAGTACAGAGAAAGTTATTAGGGACCTGGGGACCCAAGTTGATAGCAATCTCTCCTTTGAAAACCACATTGCCAAAGTGGTTAGAAAGACCTTCTACATAGCCCACCTCATCATGAAGGGTTTCACATCTAGATCAAGAGAGGTAATCGTGCCCCTTTATTCATCCCTCATCAGGCCCATCATAGAATACAATGCCCCTTTTGGGATGTACCTTACCCGACACCTGCAGCAATTAGAAAGACCCCAAAAGTATCTCACCAAGAGGATTAAGGGTCTCAAACAGATGCCATATGCTGCTCGGTTAAAATAACTCCAGCTCTACTCAGTTGCATACCGCCTACTTCGAGGCGATCTATGCCTGACATACAAAGCTATGTCAAATCTAGAATTAATGGAAATGCTCCACCTCAGTAAATCTAAATCCCTTAGAGCCACACGCTCGAGGGACTTGAACCTCAGCACAGAAATAAATAGAACTTGCTGGAGGGACAGGTTCATAACCCAGAGGCTCCCTTCGCTCTGGAATAAAATTCCAGTTCATGTGAGGCAGAGCACCTCACTGAATCTCTTCAAGAAGAATCTCAATAAGTGGATGGGGGATCGTAGGTTTGTCCCAGGGATTACTCCCGTGTCACTATTAGACAGAGGTACAGTAAACTAAACCTTAAAAAGGGCACAGTATACTCAAATCAAGGGGTAGCGTAAGCCATACAGAATTGGGCTAGGCTTATAATTGCCCCAGGGCAGATAGCCTAGTATGAACCTATGAACCTATGAACCTATGATAAAATGAGTATACAATTCCATTTTGATCAGGCATTCAAAATATAAGCAAATTATTCCAATAAATATTTGAGAATCTAGTTCCTTCTTATTATTCATGAGATTCTGAATAATGACCAATTCATTCAAAAATTATCTTGTAAACTAATCTATAGTCAATGTTGTGAGGTTAGTTTACAATAGTATTAATTATGAATCTAGTAAATCATACCATTTCTGTAATCTGCTTTCACTCTGATAAGTTTAAGTATAAGAACTATGGTATTCTTTATATAAATAAACATTAACGCATATAAAATAATGTTCCAAATGATACTATATAAAGAGGTTGCAGGTCAGGGCTAGACATCATATTCATTATGTTACCCTGAACTGCAATAAAAGCTCATTTATTAATATATTGTTGCAAACCCTAACTAGTTTCTTGCATATGAAAATCCTAGATTACAACATTTAAAGAGTAATTAAATATTCAATTAATCAGGTTCCAAGAGATGATTACTTACAAACTACTCCATTTCCAAAAAGAGAACATCCAATAACAGTACAGTCCTAAAGTTTAAATGTTTGTCTGAAATAAATAGTATGTTACAGATTATTCATTGTTTTGCACTCAGCATTCACCATATCAAACTATAGCTTTATAATGCTGATATGAATTTCTCATAAGATGTGACTTTATATAAACTAAGTATCAGTTAATACCTTATACATTCTTTTTCTTATCTAGTCATATTGTTATTTTATGTTATTTCTTAATTTTTAAAACATCTTTCCTTAATACTTTACTAATGCTCATAGCATAGAAGCATCCGAAAGTCTTATTCTTATATATTCCTTAACTAGGGTGTGCACATTCATGAGAAACTGCAGTACAAAGGAAGGAACATGACATAAATCAGTAAAAGGATGTCCTTTATATATTAAATAATAATACAAGCTAATATATTCTAACTGCATATTTTATAGTGTTCCTTAAAACACTGTCAGCACAATATAATATTTGTGAAATGTAAAATCACATATTATTGTATTGCTCGTATTTCTAAGATTTTCAACTGACAGTTTAGCATTATCCCTACACATCCCTTCTATAACTGGCAATTTTGAAAGAAAAGATGGTGGATCATATTTAATAATAATGATAAAAGTAGACTTGCATATTTTTATTTCTATACAGAATGCAGACAACCACCTCATCTTATTCTGTCCACTCCTCAAAGTTAATATTAAAGTTGTGGCCTCCAATTAATTTGGGACATGTCTTTTAATTGTGATGCTATGCACTCAATGTCCACCCAGAAGGGTTCTACTGTAGACCTCTAGTGTATTACAGCAAACAATATATCTTGACACTCAAACTAAAACGAGACACAGCAATACAATTATGACTGCCACATGAATGCAGTTGAAAAAAGGTTGAATGGTTAAGACATCAGTGCATATTGCCAGGATTTAACATAACAACTTCACGCTTTAGTGTTTCCGGCTTGGGAATAAACGAGTCAGAAACTGAACATTAAAGTATTATTTGAATCACCACAGTTGCAAAAAGGTGGCTGCAACAACACACAAGCCTCAAGTTTCCTTATTATCTTTCCTTCAAGACCACATCAACTGATTAGACTAATTATTAAAAAAAAAAAAAAATACAATCATAAATAAGGGACCGTCTCTTTAAGACTATAAGGAAATGGTATGTAGTAGTGCAGTAAACATCGTACACTTGTGTCTATAACAACCCACGTAAAGAGAAAAAAAAAAACTTTAACAGAATTCCTTCATATTTTATAAGCTATTCAGTATGTAGTAGAAAGAAAATCTAGCCTACATATCACAATATATTTCCAGAGTTTCTCTATATGTTTACAAGAACAGAAGGTAATTATTTAAGAGCAAAACACTGTTATGTGTTTGAATTATGTTCTCAAGTGCCTAGCCTGACTAGGAAACTGTACTGGCATAGATAATACTGTTTGTTTTGAGAATGTTATGATTTAATATTAACATCGGAAATGAGCGAACTGTATTCACGTTAGTGCATACAATACACTAGCAAGCTCGTGAAATGAAAAGTGAAGACTTTTCTGTCAGTCTTGTGTATTGGAAGGGCTTCTCTTTTCTCTTTTCTTTTTTTTTTTTGAAAGAGAAAAAAAAAGACTAACTGAAATTTACGAACAGCATCAGTTATGATAACATTTCAGTGACTATGTACTGACTAAAAAAGTCATGTGTCAATACAAATGGCTCAAACAAGTCAAGAAAGCTAATAAAAAACTTGCATATTGCTAAACGATCTTTGTTTATAGGAGACTAGTTTATGTATAGCCAATATTATAATACTAATTACCATATATATATATATATATATATATATATATATATATATATATATATATATATATATATGTGTGTGTGTGTGTGTGTGTTGACTATTTCCTTCCCTATACATTGTTTTTTTATATCTTACTAACACAATCAAATGAAAATATTTGACTTAATTAAGCTGTAGATATTAAGCTGCTGTGTATAAGTTAACCAATAAGTCTGGCGCATGTACTTGAACTATTGGTATTATTAAAAGGTTAATTGTAAAATAGTTGCAAGATAAATAGAAAATACCTATATTGTTACCATCAGCATGAATTTTTAGATTTAGTTGATTCTTTGAGAGAAGCAGTGGAAAGAATACTTTTTGAATCAGTTGTTTGCTTTTTCTTCTTTACATCAATCCAAATATTCTTCTCAGGAGATCTTTTTAGAGATGAAGTCAAAGACCAGTCCATTTCCTCTGGAACTGTAATTATATTGTTGTTTTTAATGAAAGATATTGCCTCTTCAATGTCATTGAATGTCCTTATTTCATTTGAAATAAAAATCCTTATTTTTTGCAGGGTATGCTAGTTGTGTTTTTATTTTGTTTTGCTTGAGTAATTTTACCAGTGGCCAAGCTTTCTTTCTCATTTCTAAAACTCTGGAGGAAAATTCATTGTTAAATCTGATTATATTTTGCTTGTACTTCAGAGGAAACTTTCTCCAAGAACATTTAAGAACAAGTTATTTGTCAAGATAAGAAAGAAATTTAACCACAACTGACCTGGGTGTGGAATTTGAAGATGAAGGAATGGGTTTCCCAATGGCTCTATGAGCTCTTTCAATGCCATATGAAAATCTTTCTTTCAAATCAAGAATATCTGGTAGCCATGTATTAAGAAAAGAGATAATATCATCACCTTCAGATTTTTCTGGTAAACCAAAGATTCTCACATTAGTTCTCCTTTCTCTATTTTCCATGTCATCTAACTTGTCATCTAACTTGTTAATAAGCCATTTATTCTGTTGCTGAAGAAAATCACTCTGAATTTCCTCTTCTTTAAGCCTTCCATCTATATCAAATAAGGATTCTTCTATGTTTAATATTTTGGTTTGATGCTGCTGAAGTAGTTCTCTGAAGGTTTCAGTTTGTCGATGACAATTTTCTTTCAAATTTTCTAAATTGTCATTGAAACTGTCCATTTTGAGGGAAAGTTCTTGTAGAGTTGAAGAGATCTGCTGAATTTCTTTTCTCAGAGTAGATTCTGCATGTGAGTTCTTTGAAGCACTCATCTTCCCAGATCAGTTTGAAGGTCAGTTTGAAACCCCAAATATTTCCGACAGGAAAATTTCCAAGAAGATAGTCCAGAGATTGTGTAATGATAGTACAAATATTGAAGTATAAGTTTTAACTATTCTTTTTTTAGAAAGAATAATTATTTACCTATTATTTAAAGTAATTTTAAGGAGCTCTAAAAAAGTGCTGCTTTCAGGTTGCCATGTAGGCTCCACTCCCGCATATATAATCTATCTTGAGTTGCCATTACTAAACATTCATCTTTTGATAGTTAGTCAGTTAGTGTTAGTTAGTGTTACTACCCCACAATGCTTGGCGTGCAGTTTGAATTTGTTCCAGTGTGTTTACCTGAGTGTATTCTGGGGACTGCAGTTAGAACATGGAGTAAATTCAGTGGTCTCCTGGAATACACAGTCAGAAGGTAAAGTTTATGCAGTTTTATAAAGTGGGAGGTATTAATAAATATTTATTGCATAGTGTTATGTGAAATAGCAAAGTCTGTGGCAATTGACAATGTACAATGAAGAGGTGATTCACAGATGCAAGAAGCAGGGTTGTGCTACAGGAGAAATAGCATGGTATACCAATAACTGAATATTGGTATGCAAATCAGGGCCTCTTCACATACGTAAATGATGACAGGAAGTGTGGCAGTGACTCAGAGATATACAGAGCCAGAGCTGAACGTGAGGAATCTTCTGTGTAAGTGAGCAAGACTAGTGGTTGCCCCCTCATTTTAATATTGTTGATCAGTACCATGTCATTGTATCACCATTTGCATATTATGCAAGCTGCAGATATTCTCTTCTCCCACACCTGCACCTAGTGGTATGGTGTAGTGATAGAAACAGCTATAACTGAATAACAATGGTTAATTGCCACTTTTGGAATGCATGTGATGTTGTGCATTGTCTCTCTCAGCTGCACAGATGGATCTTCCATTGCCTAACATACCATCACCTCCATGATCAGGATATTGTTGACCACTACTATGTGGACAGAGAGACTATACAGCAGTTAGAAAACATGTCACCCACATAGGGAATCAAGAGAGATGTGTGGGCTACTTGTCTATTTGGAAACAAAGGTATATGTAAAATTAACCATCCTTGCTTCAGGGGACCTTTCAGCATCTATCAGAGGACATGCTAGGAATTTCATATGTATCAGCCTTGGGATCAAGCACCTGTGCTGTTACATGATGCTGCAACATATGTAGGAGCATATATGATTTCCTTGGACATCAGAACACTCACTAAGTAGCCATTTTACAGCATAGTCCATTTCCCTGAGGTCCTGGGAGCCACTGATTGCACACAAATTGCTGTTAAGGCTCCATCTGCTCCACATGGTGTTTGATACATCATCCCAGGGAACTTCCACTCTATCATCTCACAGTTGTTTGCAGTCCTCAGGATATCATGTACAATGTGTCCATACACCAGCTAGGCAGTTCCATGATTCCTACATCTGGCACACTTGCAACCTCTACCAACGTTTCATGTAGGATGACTTCCTGTAGGATCACCTGGTTGGTAGGTGTGCACATTGGTGGGTATATAGACCTTTATATAGTTCCAATTCAAGCAGGCAGCAGGTCACATATAATGGTGTTGACCGTTGTGTATTTCAGGTGATGCTGGTTATGTTTTTGAACTGTGGTAGATTACACCAAGACCAGGGTTGAGATGGAATTATTAATGAGGGAAGGCACTGTTTGAATAAAGCAGGAGTTGACTTCAGAGGGGATTGAGTTGTTTGTGTTGGTTGTAGTATGAGATGGTGTGGAAGAATGACCTAGGTGCAGTAGTTTATTTATCAATGACAAGAAGAACTTTGGGTTATTTTGATTTTTATGCTGAAGGCCTGTGTAGTGACTTTGTTTATCAAGTGTTATGTGATGCTTTGTGAGATTTCTTAGCTGCCTGAAAGAATGTTGGGTATTTTGTGCTCTATATATTAGCCATTCTTTCCAGGTTTTATCTCTTTGGTAGATAAGTTGTTTTGTTATTTTGGTTAGGTTGTTTTGTTTCTTTGGTCAACCAATAGGCTGGGTTGGATTTAACTTTCTTATTGTGTACTGGGGCGAGATTATTTGGTATCTCGAAAAGGGCTTTATTGACACAGCTTTATCTAAAGATATGATTTTTTAACACCTTCCAATATATCATTGTTAAGCTATTGATAAAAGTGTCTGTTGAATTTTGTAGTGTTACCGATATGGTTACAGGTAGTTTGTTGTTGTATATTATTAAGGCTTCTAATGGTGTATCTGGGTAAGTTGTCACTAATAATATCAGGCAAACATCTTGATTGTTGATATGTTTGTTCTGTTGGTAGGAATCCAGTCAACTCTTGATTGTTGTTTGTGTTTTTGTTTGTTCTAGTGGTGAATGTAATTAGTTGGGTGAAGTTATATAGGTGCATTACTTTTAAGGGGTTGTCTGTACTCTAATTTGTAGGTGCCAGTCTATATTTAGGTGTCCTAATATGATAGCTTCTTGGCTGATTTGGTGGAATATCCAGTGAAGGATGTTTTCAGTGTTGGAAATATTGTTGCCTGGATGTATGTAAGTGGCTGAAATTCATATTGTTTTTCTTTGGTGGATTTTGAGGAGACATACTAGTACTTCAGCATTGTTAAATTTAGGGACTGTGAGTGGGATAGGAGATATGATGAGTGTTCTTATAGATGATGGTTGTGCCACTGACCCCTGTTTTTTTCTGTCAAGCCTTAGAATGTTGTAACCTTTGGGGGGGGGGGGTTACTCTCATTGTTGTGTATTTCTGTTTTTAACCAGGTTTCTGTGGCTACTACTATTTCTGGAGGGTAAGTGGTGATGCATGCATGCATATCCTCTACTTTTTTGCACATATTTCTTAGATTTATGTTTAGGAGAAGGTCTGTCTTAGAGGTTTTAGTGAGGATTTGTTTTATAGAGGTCATTTTAGAGATATCCAAGTTGTTATATTTATTTTGGTCAGGGTTTGGGTGTATATCCATGCTTATTATAAGGGTGACATAGCTTCATGTGGTGCTGTTGCACCATTTGTGGAAAAGGTTTCTTTTTCTGTGTTCCCAATATGAAGTTTGTTTTGGCTTAATACTTCTATAATTAACAGGTTTGAGTATGTCAAATGATAGAAGTGGGATGCTGTTTTGAAATTTGGAAGTTGTACAGTCTGGTAAGGTGGGTGGGAAAAGGTTGATGTTGGGTATCGGGTGATGTGAGACTTTTGTCAGGTTGAAAGGTAGGGTAGCATAAAGGGCATGCATGATAGGAAGCTGTATGTTATTAGCATGTGTCTAGTTATAGTTTATAGGAGCTGCTGTTAAAATCTTGTGGATTAGAGTGAGTGGTATTTTGTGGCAAATTTTGAATGTAATGTTAGATTTAGTTGTTGAAAGTATATGAGGTTAGTTATTAGGCTGATTTTAGCTGAGAATGGGTTGAAGAATTATACTTTCTTGGGTTCTGTGACTGGTTTGCCTTTTTGGACTTTGGGTGGAGATTAGCAGTGATTGGTGGTAGAAGGGGTTTAGAGAGTATAGGTGTAGTTGATGTGGGAGTGGGTAGAAATTGGGTGTGAGGTAGGGAACAGAGTGGGGCTAACCCATTGAGGTGGTGTTATTACACAAGTAATAGTTAAAAAGTTTGTAAACTGTAGAGAGAGAGAGAAAAGTAAGAGAATGACTGTGCACACTGCTGCAATATATTTGTAGAACAGAGTGTGTGTGTTGTGTCTTTAAGAAGCATTTCAAGGACTGAATGTGCATATAATAATAAGCAAGAGTGCAGCCAGAGAGTGAGCACGTATGAGTGTAATAACTAGTTTGTTTATAACTTTATCTAAGTTAACATTATTAAGCCTCAATCCTGATGTGTTTGTACATAATAAATCTGATTGAATAGAACCCACAAATACTCATCTATTTTATCCTATCTAGATGAGCTACATCACGTCAGAACCGGGATTCCAGAGATTGCTTTCCAGAGCTATGAGGTGCAGAGATAACAGTGAAGGTAAACTAAGAGAAATGAGCACAAAAAGGGCCAGAAATGAACCGAATTTATTGAAAACTTGCACAAATGATTTATTGTACATGAAAGATAAAATGGAGCATTACAAGGGCACAAACCACATTATTAAACAAGCGAGAGGCACAAAAGGTTTATTAATTAAACAAAATTTTAAGATTAAGATATCTGATAAAATTATTATCAGAAAAGTACATAAGGGGTTTGGAATTACTTCAGAACTGCAAAACGAGCATATTTAAAACAAAACATGCATGTTTAGAGTAAAATGAGCACAGGAAAAGTATAATGGGCATGAAAAGAGATTAAACAAGCAAAATGAATATAATAAGGGTAAACAGGGCACATTAAACATAAATAAAGCAAGGCGACTGCATGTTTTTTGGCAAAGTACTGTATTTCGGCATAACTACTATTTTGCATTGTATTCAGGGCATAACTAAAGTTATCTGAAGTATCAAAGTATTTAAAAGTGTTGTGTGTAAAGTGCAATTATTTTGTGAAGTGCAGTCAAAATACAGCCATTTCGAAAAGTTTCTTGTGCTGGGTGTGTCTATTCACAAACTGCCACCATTACAGAGTGTTCCTTGCACTGTAAAGAGTTATTTAGCAAAGTACCGCCATTTTGGGAACGTTTCAGTGCGCTGTGTACTGTTTATTCGCAAAGTGCAATTACTTCAAAATGTTTCTTACTCTGAGCTTCTTCTGCCCAGTTCATTCGCACAGGGCAGTTATTTTGAAATGTTTCTTACACTGAGAGGTGATTTCTTACAGTACAGTTATTTCAAGAGTATTACAGTGCCTGAGAGGCTTATTTTGGAAAGTTCAGTTATTCAGAGGCTTGTTGTGCTGTTGCACATAGTTACAAGTACTGGCATACATTTTTGTCACATATATATATATATATATATATATATATGTTTGTGTATGTTTGTACATACTTGCAAAAGCCTTCACTGGTATGTGTTCATGTAGCAGATGGATTTCAAAAGCCATCACCATTGGTGTTTGATCAGAATATTGCAGAGAACTGGAGAATATTTGAGCAAGAATATGACATTTTTTTACAAGCATCTCATTCTGATAAAGATGCATGCATCAGGGCATTCATTTTGCTAAACCGAGCTGGGTCACAGGCCATTGAAAGACAGTGTTCATTTGTGTATGCACCAGCAGTATGTGAGAGGAAGGGAGAAGGCCCAAAGTATTTGAAGCGCAAATTCAGGGAAATGTGTAACCACCAGACAAATATTCATTAGAGAGGCATTTGATTTACACAAGAGATCAAATACCTGGGGAAAGTTCTGCAGCTTATATAACTGACTTGAGAAACAAAGCTAAAATGTGTCAGTTTGGTGACTTAAGAGATGAGTTAATAAAGGACAGACTTGTGTGTGGTATTAATAGTGCTGTAGTGAGAAAGATTTTACTTTGTGACAGTGATTTAATGCTGAGCAAAGCTATTGAGATTTGTCAAATCCATGAAGTTACAGAAAGGCACACAAGTATGCTTCAAGTGATAACAGCATGGTTTCAGTAGGCTCCAGAGCAAATGTAGACAGCATGCAACACGTGGCTAGCAGAAGCAGGCCTAAGCACATAGCAGCTACAGCCCCTATGGGTTTTCCTGGGAAGTCCAGTAGTTTTCCAGCAAGTTTTAAGAGAAGGACTTGCTCAGTGCAGTACACGGTTAAGTCAGCAAAACCCAAATCCAGCTTTATTAATTGTTGCAATTGTGGTGCCCATCATGAGTCTAAAAGAGACAGATGCTTAGCACTTGATCATCAATGCCACAAGTGTAAAATAACTGGAACCATTTTCAAACGTTTTGCAAATCCAATAAACCTCACACGGTTGTAAAGAAAGGTCTCTTAAAAAAGCAAGTTGATCACATAGAGAGCTGCAATTTTACTTTCTACGTAGGTGGTGTATTAGTAATTAGTGAAAAGGTTGATGCAGTGAATTTGTTGCCAAAGAAGGAAGTGTTTTGTACTGTTCAGATCAATGGTAAATCAATGGTAAATCCACAAGCTCAAAGTAGACACTGGTTCAAAGTGTAATGTTATGTCAGCAGACACATTTGCAAAGGTGAGAGCTGGTCAACAACTTAATGTGGCTAGTTGTGCGAAACTTGTTGCTTATGGAGATGAAAAAAAATCACACCGAAGGCTCAGAAGGGCTTTCATGTTATTTGGCTAGGAACTGTTACAGCGTGTTACTCTATGTAGTCTGAAGACCTGTGCAGTCATTACTGGGTCTCAGAGACAGCCTGAGAATGAATTTGTTTTCCTTCATGAAATAAGTTAGCACATCTCCTAGTTCCAATTTTACTGAAACCATTTTCTCAGAATATGCTGATCTTTTCGATGACAAATTAGGCAAACTTCCTGTTGTGTATTCTATGAAGTTAAAACCAGAGGTTAGTCCAGTGGTCAGACCAGCAAGAAGAGTTCCAATAGCTATGCAGAATAAAGTTAAAGCTCAGTTAGATAAAATGGTCAGATCTGAAGTTGTTGTCTTCACTTGGTCTTCAACTTGTGGGTTACCATTTCCGGCACTGATCTGACTTGGCCGCATATCCAACATCTGATCCAAGCTCCAAGCTCCTTCTTTACCCATAACGCCCCTGTCTCTTTCTTCCCTTCAGATCTCATTCGCCGTGCTTCATGTCTGCATTGGGATCTGTGCTCTGAGCTACAGTTTAGGGTAAGTGACACTTTTCTCTTAATTTTTTCCCTTTTCTATTCTTCTACCTCCCCTCATGCTCTTTGCGTTGGTTCTTCTCTTGTCTATGCATGTGAGAGTGTACTTGGACCTTTCCGTTTTGAGTATGTTTGAGACCCCCAAACCAGGGTTCCGCAAATGCACAAAGTGTGGCCACAAGTTCTCTCCAGCTGATGGCCGCACTCTGTGTGTTGAATGCCTTGGGGCTGCCCACCTGAAGACCTCCTGCTCCATCTGTGCTGGGTTTAATCCCTGGGCAATGATGGACAGGAGGAATAAGTTAATTTGGAAGGGCCTTCTCCCTCCCTCCTACCACCGGGCCCCAGGTCTCTTCTGCCCCTGCATCTGTTTCATCTCTGCCCTGGCCTCTGGGACTCAGCTGCCTGCCAAGAGGTCCAGGGATGGAGACAAGTCTTCTAAGTCTAAGGACAGGGTGAAGAAGCGATCCCCAGATCACTCATCCTCAGAGGGTCCTCCAGTAAAAGTACGGTTGGCTCCAAGTACAGAGTTGCCCCAGCTCCATTCCCCTTGGTTCTCCCCAGAGCCAGAGGAGCTATGGACCTCGTCACTGGCACAGACTTCCCCTCACCGCCCCTCTAGGCCGGTGTCAGTGGCCTCCTCTTCCCGATCCACCCACAGTCACTCTTAAGTGGAGGTAGACAGGATGATGCAGAGGTTTATCTGCACCCAGATCCAGATGGGAGTCTTGCCTGCCCCCTCTCCATCCGGAGCAGGGGGCATGCAGTCTTCATTCATCCCTATTACTCCTTCTCCGATCTGACCCCCAGTTTCAGAGCCCTCAGATCCGAGGACACTTGGCGTCAAGGGGTTGGCTCTGATTGTACCTTGTACATTGATGCCTACCATGGCCTTGAGTAGGTCAGACTAGCTCAGATCTGTCCGGCTCTCAGAGCCATAGCCTCGGAGCTGGATCTGAAGGGATGGTGTTGACTCTTTCAGAGCAGAGCCTTCCTCTTGGAATCTCGGCACCTGGACGTTCAGCTCTGGCTCCCCCGTTGGGTCAGAGGGTTACAACTCCTTTGGTAGTCCCTTCTCAGGAGGTCTTTTCCCCTTCAGTTTTCGACATGGTGCAGAGAGTTCTCTTGATCCCATCGAGACCCTTGATGCTTTTGTCTTTGGTATCTGCCCCTGCTCTCTCTCTCTCTTTCTGGCGTGGAACTGCCATCCTGCTACCTCAAGGACAGCCTGCCACCTCTTTTCCCCAGGGAACTCCCACTTGGGAACAACAAGACATTGGTGATTCCTCCCCAGATACCCCCACTGAGGAGGTACCACACAAACGTACATGCAAAAGGAAGCACTTGGACTCCCTACTGGAGTCCCTCACTGAAGACACCAATTTGGAGAAAGGGGAAGGTTCTCCTTGGTCATCCCCCCGAAGATGTCTCCTTTGGAGACATCATGGAAATCCTCCAGCAGTGTGGGGGTGGTCGGCCCAAAAACCTAACCTGGACGAATCGGTGTTCCTGGAGGCATTTGGCGCAGGACCCTCTACTTCCTGGGTATCCCCTACCGCAGATCCACAAATGGATCTTATTACATCTCAGGTGTGGAAGGAGCCAAAAATGGTGGAGCCCATCCCCAAATTCCCAGACAAAATTTTGAGTGCCCCTACGGACAGGATCTATTGGATCAAGTGATCCCTGGTTGATCCCATGGTGGTGGCAGCTGCCACTAAGAAGGAGTTTGCTCAGGAGAGCTCTACAGTTCATCCACCTGACCAAGAGTCCAGGACAATGGATCATTTTGGGAAGGGGTGTACACTTCAGCAACTTTTTCTGTGTGTGCACTGAATTAAATGGCATACGTGATTAGGCTGCAGTGAAATCTGGTCAAGGAGATCACTGAGTCTACCCCTGAGTCCATGTCGGTGGAGGACAAGAAAGTATTCTCCTCTTGAATGGCCACCCTGACATCTATTGCTCACACCTCTATGTGTCTCCTCTCCATGCAACCGAGAGTGCAGCTAGAGCTGCCGGTACAGGTGTTGTCATCAAGCGTCATTCCTGGGTCTGGCTCTGTGCCTTTTTGGAGCCCTTTAAGGCATCCTTTAGGAATGCCCCATATGATGGTTCCACATTCTTTGGGAAGTCAGTATGTGCCACCTTAGTTCAGAGTGAGAAGGATGGGAAGACTCTGTCTGCCATTGGGATCCACTTTTCAGCCCCTCAACAGACCTCCTCTAGGAATCAACGATGGGCCAAAAAGATGTGGTTCCAGAAATCTCAGAGCTATTCCCAAGACACTCAGGACTCGCCTTCCCCCAGGGGTAGAGAGGGATTTGATAGATGCCGCCCTAGAGGCAGATAGGGTCAGAGAATCCAAGGGTCTTGAGAACATTTCTCAGAGAGACCCATGCAGCAACCCTGAAAGGCTGCCCAGCTGCTCATCTCTGGAGGCAGTTGGGGGTTGCCTCTTGCTACAACCAATGGTCTGAGAGTCCATCACAGAAGATCATTGGGTGTTGAAAATTATATCCAGAGACTATGCAATCCCCTTTCACAAGTCACCTCCTCTACCCAGACACCTCCCGGACATTCAACCCATGCAAAGGGAGGATGCAGCACTGGAAATTACAAAGCTGCTAGAAAAGCAAGTCATCCAACCCACCCCCCCACACCAGTCTGGATTAGGCATTTATTCCAGATTATTTTTGGTGCCAAAGAAGACAGGGGGCCTTAAGACCCATTTTGGATCTCTCCATCTTGAACCTGTCAGTTGCCACGACACAATTCTGGATGGTCACCCTTCAATCTATTCTGCCCTTCCTGCAGGAGAGTGATTGGATGTGCTTGATCAACCTTCAAAATGCGTACTACCACATCAAAATGGACAGGCGCTCTTGGAGGTTTCTCTGCTTCCAGCTGGGAGCCAGTGATTACCAGTTCAGAGCCCTCCCCTTTGGTCTCACCACAGCCCCCAGGGTGTTCACCAAAGTGATAGCAGGAGTAGCAGCTCATGTGAGACTCCAGGGCATCCAGGTTTTCCGCTACCTGGGCAATTGGCTCCTCGTTGCTCCTTGCAGGCATCAGCTCTGTCAAGTGAAGGAATCACTTCTTCTCTTAGCCCAGCAGTTGGGCATTACCATCAATTTCAGCAAATCATCACTGGCCCCGGTTAAAGTATTAGATTTCACTGGGGCTCGATTGGACATGATTCAAACCAAAGTCTTTCTAACCTCTGAGACAATCCAGTCTCTAAAGCTACATGTCCATTGCTTTCTTCAAGCTCAGTTACCAACAGCGGAAATGATATTAAGGGCATTAGGATCCATGGTGGCCACAATCAGTCTTTTACCTATGGCTCATTTTCACACGTGGGTACTTAAGTGGGCCCTCATGGTTCAATGGTCCATGTTAGATCTTTCATTATCTCACCCCATTCTGGTCTCTCGGGTGTGCAAGGACTCCCTTCTGTGGTAGATTCATTCTCCAGACCTTGTCTGGGGTCTCCCCTTTCTTCCACCTTCCCCCTCTGCCACTGTGACTACAGATGCTTCCCTGCTAGGGTGGGGGGCACTTCTCGAGAAAGACAGTCTAAGGTATGTGTTCCCCCTACAAGACCAGGTTGCATATCAACATCCTGCAGATGAGGATGGCGCTTCTAGCTTTGCAGGCTCTCCATGCCCATCTTCCCCCAGGGATGATTGCTATCCAGATGGACAATATGTCTGCGATCTGGTACATAAACAAACATGAGGGAACCAGGTCTTATCCCCTATGTCACAAAGCCATGATAGTGTTGGAGTGGATGAGCTCCACCGGACGTTTTCTGGTGGCAATGCACATTCCGAGGAGGTCCAGCATTCTAGCAGACAGGCTCAGCAGGTCTATTCTGATGCCTTAAGAGTGGTCTCTGAATCCTTCAGTAGCGAAACAAATCTTTCTCAAGTGGTGTCAGCCTTGCTGCGATCTCTTTGCCTCTCCTTCTAATGCAAAATGCAGCAAGTTTTTTTGCACTGAACCACCCACTGGGCAAAGCCCCCAGAGATGCTCTGATTCATGCTTGACCCTCTGGTTTTCTGTATGCTTATCCTCCTCTTCCTTTGATACCAACATTTCTTCAGAAAGCTCGCAGGCTGGGGAGCTGATCATCCTCATTGCCCCATTCTGGCCTCACCAAGTCTGGTTCCCCTCTCTGTGGTCTCATCTGGTGACTCCACCATGGATGTTGGATCCAGTTCCAGATCTCATTTCTCATCCTTCAGGGCTTTTCCATCCAGACCTAGTCAGTCTGAATCTCACTGCTTGGCTGCTCCAGTTCCCATGATAGTCAGGACACTCGGGTTATCTTCATCAGTCAAAAGGATTCTGGTTGCAGCTCATAAGTCTTCCACCAGAAAGGTGTATTCCAGCAAATGGAGACATTTTTTGATCTGGGCTTGGCAGAGTGACCTAGATCCTTTCACTGCCCCAGTTTCTGCAGTTGTAGAATTCTTGGCAGGCATTTTTTAGCAAGGTGCTAGTTCTTCTATGGTTAAGGTCCAAATAGCAGTGATTTCAAACTTCTGTGTAGGGGATAACATGGCTTCTTTAGCATCTTCTAAGCTTTGCAAAGCCTTCTTAAAAGGCACATTTCTACTTTGGCCACTGGTTGAGGACTCTATGCCACCGTGGGATCTTAAGTTAGTTCTGCAAGCTCTAGTATCATCCCCCTTTGAGCCTCCAGCCTTGGTGGATTTGCAATTTTTGTCATGGAAGATGGCTTTCTTGGTTGGTATTACATGTGCAAGGAGGGTTTTGGAGCCTCAACCATTGTTGGTCAAGCTCCCTTATTTGATCTTTCATAAGGACAGGGTATCAGTTTACTATCATTTCTGCAAACTATATTGTGTCAGCATATCTGCTGCCAAAAATCAGAATGTCGTCTACAAAATGAAAAGTGTATGAGATAGTCGAACACAGTTATGCGAATGCAGTAGTTCATTTGCATAGGTGTGTTCGGCTATATGTACAGAGATCGCGGCACAGTGGGGATTGGAAATTCATCCATATCCCCACTGTTGTGCGATCTTGGAGTTGGAATATATTAGTAGCGGGAGGTATGAGAGTAGCAGCCAAGGGGCTTGCCCCCCCGGCAAAAATGTGATATGTTATATAGGAGTTTGATTCATATCAGCTCCTATATGGCTATCACATGATGTTTTTGGTGACAATGTCGACTCAAATGTCTCGATCATTTGGGTCAGCATTGTGAAGCAGTCGGGATTCTGGATTCGATGGTTTACTTTGATGTTGTGAACGGAAATCATTTTGCCTTTCGGAATATTGATAGTAAACACCGGGTATCCTTGTGCACTAATCCATCCTAAGGTAGCTTCAGAGTCCAATATTAATCAGGTGATTAATCTTCCGGTCTTCTTCCCAAATTTTCAAAACAAGGGAGAATACAAATTGCATTTGTTGAATGTGCACAGACAGTTACGTTTTTTACCTGCACAGGACTAAATCATTTCATAAGTCCGACCAACTCTTCATTTCCTACTCTAAGCCCTTTTTAGGGAAACCAGTATTAAAAGTCACCATTGCCCATTGGATTTCCCAGTGTATTACCTTGGCGTATTCTGCTAGGGGCATATCCCCACCAGGTCATGTGAAGGAGCATTCCACTAGATCTATGGCTACTTCAGCAGCCTTTTGGTCCAGGGTATTGTTAGATGACATCTGCTCTGCTACTACTTGGGCTTTTTCACATACCTTCATCTCACATTATAAGCTGGACATCATATCTAGGAACAGGGCATCCTTTGTCTGTGCCATGCTCCGAAATTTCCTTCCATGAGGGCCTCACAGGTGTTTAGTAGCTGGGGACTCTGTCCCACAGGTTGAAGACCAAATGAAGACAACAACTATGTACTCACCATAATGTTCCATCTGAGTTGTTGCTCCTCATTTGTCTTCAACCGTCCATCCCTCCTTCCTGCTGCCTTGCATAGACTGTGTGGTGGTCTGGCTAGTAGAGGATGTGGTCACCACAAAGGTGCCTCTTATTCTCATTTTCTTGCTTATGGAGATATTTAGCATGGGATAAGGTTTTGGGTTGGGTTGGGTGCTACGTTAGGCAGCAAACTCGATCTGAAGGGAGGAAGGAGACAGGGGCATTATGGGTAGGGGAGGAACTTGGAGCTTGGATAAGATGCTGGATATGTGGCTGAGTCAGATCTATGCCGGATCTGGTAACTCACAGTTTGAATAGTTCGAAAAAGTCAATGCAGTGAATTTATTGGCAAAGAATGACATGTTTTGTACTATCCAGATCAATGATAAATCCACCAAGCTCAAAGTAGACACTGGTTCAAAGTGTAATGTTATGTCAGCAGACACATTTGCTAAGGTGAGAGCTGGTGAACAACTTAATGTGGCTAGTTGTACAAAATGTCTTGCTTGTGGAGGTGAAGAAAATCAAACCAAAGGCGCAGTAGTGCTTTCATGTTATTTGGCTAGGAACTGTTACAGCTTGTTATTCTATGTAGTCCGAAGACCTGTGCAGTCATTATTGGTTCTCAGAGACAGTCTGAGAATGAATTTGCTTTCTTTTACCAAAGAAGTTCATCAGATAAGCACATCTCCTAATTCCAGTTTTACTGAAACCATTTTCTCAGAGTATACTGATGTTTTCGATGACAAGTTAGATAAACTTCCTGTTGTGTATTTTATGAAGTTAGACCCAGAGGTCAGTCCAGTGGTCAGGCCCACAAAAAGAGTTCCGATAGCTATGCAGAATAAAGTTAAAGCTCAGCTGGATAAAATGGTGCAGCAAGGTGTAATTTGCCTAGTCACAAAAAACAATTGAATGGGTGTCGTCCATGATAGCAGCCCACAAAAAAGGCTCAGACAAAATCAGAATATGTATTGACCCAAGAGATTAGAACAAAGCATTAAAGAGACCACATCATCCAATGCGTACAGTTGAGGAAGTCATAGCCCTAATACTGAATGCCACTGTTTTTTCTGTCTTAGATGCAAAAAGTTCATTTTGGCAAGTATGCTTGATCAAATATTCTCATTACTGACTACTTTCAGCACCCCATTTGGCAGATATAAATTCCTCAGGATGTCATTTGGAATAAATTCTACAAGTGAAGTTCTTACAACGTGCAATGGAACAAATGTTTTCAGGTTATCCTTGTGCAATAATAGTAGATGATTTATAGGTTGGAGGCAATGGTGAAGCAGAGCATGACAGAAACCTTAAGAACGTTCTAGACAGGGCACGTGAAATGAACTTAAAGATCAATCCTCTAAAGTGCAAAATCATACTACCAGAAGTTAGATATGTAGGTCATTTATTTACTAGTATTGGCTTGAGATCAGACCTGTTCAAGTATGCAGCCATTCTTGAGATGCCAGTACCAGATAATGTTCAGGTTCTACAATGTTTTCTTGGAATAGTCAACTATTTAGGCAAGTTTACAGGAGATGTCAGTGCATTAACAGTGCCTTTGAGAGAGCTGACACACAAAAATGTTACATGTTCTTGGTTGGAACAGCATCCGAGAGCATTTGAAGACCTTAAGCAGAAAATTGCCACCCCTCCTATATTAAGATACTATGATGTCAATAAACCAGTAACTTTCCTGTGATGCTTCAAAATTTGGTCTTGGGGCAGTTGTTATTCAAGAAGGCAGACCAATACCCTATGCAGCAAGAACTCATACCCAAACTGAAATACAATATGCTCAAATTGAAAAAGAACTTTGGCAACAGTATTTGCATGTTCAAAGTATCATGATTATATCTATGGTCGAGTTATTCAGACTACAACTGTTCACCAACCTCTAGTTACTATTTTAAAGAAGCCAATGCATTCAGGTCCAGTGAGATTGCAAAGAATGATGCTCAAATTGCAAAAGTACAACTTCAAAATGGTCTATACAAAAGGCAAACTTCTTTATCTGGCTGATACCTTAGCCAGATCGCCCAGAAATACAATGGAACAGCTTCATACAGAGAATTTTGACATTGACATCATGAAAGTGCCTAATTTTTCTGCCACAAGACTTGATGAGCTGAGAGATCATACAAAGACTGATCCAATTTTGTAAAAGCTCAACCATTACATTAATGTTGGATAGCCATCAAAGCAATCTGGTGTACCACCTGAAGTGCAAACTTATTTTCCTTACAGAAATGAGATGTTGATGGAAGATGGCACTGTTTTCAAGGGTCCTAAAATTGTTGTTCCTGCTTCCTTACAGTATGAATATACCCAAATTTTGCATTGTGGTCTCCCAAGTTCTGAATCTACCAAAAGAAGGGAAGATAACTAATATTTTGGCCTTCTCTAGTAAAAGATGTTGATAAAGTACTTTCTTTTTGTTCAGTTTGTAATAGTACTAAACCACATTTGCAAAAACAACCACTTCATCTAAGTCAAGTTCCTGAAATACCTTGGTCAACAGTAGCCACTGATATATTCAAGTGGAACAATCAGCATTACTTAGTGTTGGTAGACTCTTATTTGAACTGGCTTGAGACTAATTTATTACCTAACCTAACATCCACTGCTGTTAATCACCAAGTTGAAACATCATTTCTCAGTCCATGGTAGTCCACATAAAGTTATTTCTGACAATGGTCCTCAATTTACTAGTCAGTTGTTTCAGAAATTTGCAAAAGAATGGGACTTTGTACATGCTATTAGTAGTCCAGAATATCCACAGTCAAATGGACTAGCTGAATGTGCAGTGCAGAGTGCAAAGCAATTGCTGAGAGGTCAAAGCGTGACAATACCGATGTCTTTTTTAATTTACTTAATCTCAGAAACATACCCCGTGATGATTTACTTGGCTCACCTGCTCAGACACCTCTAGCTAGACAAATCAGAACAACATTGCCTATCAGTTCCAGTTTGTTGAGCCCTAAAGCTAAGAATAACAGGACAGTTAGAGACAAACTATTCAGAAAGCATTCTTTCCAGAAGTCCAGCTATGATAAATTGAGCAGATTTCTTCGTCCATTGAAAAAAGGAGAAACAGTGTGGCTACAAGTGGCAAAAGGTTTCGACCAGATTGGTCAAGTAACAGGTATAAGTACTGAGCCGAGATCCTACTTTGTAGCATCTAAGGGTGTAGAGTACAGGAAAAATCGTACACATCTTATTCTTGTATCGGAATCAATGTCACAGCATTGTTCCTGTGATACAGACTCTAGGTCTCAGAGCAATCCAGACAAAGTTCCTGTTGCAGAACGTGTCTTAACTTCTACTTCCATTCCTGATGTCCCCAAAGCTGAACATTCAGCAGAGACAGTTCCAGTTGCTAGACCTAATTCTAATTTTTATGTCACACGATTTGGTCATATTTCCAGACCTAGTGTGAAATACACAGCAACCTGGACATAATTGTTTATATGTATTTAGTTTTGAATAATTGCATGACAAAGAATTATTTGTATTGATTGCATATCAATTAATGTTGTTAACATTGCATGACTTATTTTTCAAAGAGGGAGGACGTAGAATCGAGTGCGTGTGCTGTGTCTTTAAGAAGCATTTCAAGGACTGAACGTGCATATAAATAGCAAGCATGTGCTATACCCAGTGCCATTTTGAGAGTGCGGCCAGAGAGTGAGCATGAATGACTAATAGCTAGTTTGTTTATAGGTTTATCTGTGTTAAAGTTATCAAGCCTCAATCTTGATGTGTTTGTACATAATAAAGCTGCTTGAACAGAACCCATGAAGACTCGTCTATTTTATCCTGACTAGATGAGCCACAGTATTGTTAATTCAAAGAAGAGCTGTACTATTTTCCTAGAGCAGTGAAGAGGAAGGAAAATACACATTATTACAGCTTGTGAGCTATAGGCTTTTAAGGCTTAATGAACAAGACACTATGTAGGCACATGACTTTAAAACTCCATGGTTATATTGTTATATTAGGTATTTCTTAAAGTATGGTCATTCATCCAGCTATGTACAGATTGTTTATAAAGTGAAAAAGTTGGGGAGGGGGGAGGTTGTCCTCTGGCTGTACGTATATTAAGTACAGTAAGCTTTTGTCTATTACTCTTTGCCAGCAATTTGGTAAAGTTTTGCAGCTCAGCTAAATGTATGTCTACTAGTTTATAGTAACAGCTTCCATACATACAGCATCTTCCGCTGTGTTTCCTTGGGGAGAGCTTCTCTAGTAGGTTTTCCAGGCAGATGCTTCCACTGGCTAGTGTTAAGGACTGGATGTGTTTGGTGTTCAGCTGATAGAATTGTGAGCATAAACAATTAACTACAAGAACAAATTACTGGGGATATTTTGTAGGAGAAAAGTTAATAAACATGTATTTCTAGTCATGCATTAGTAATTAGGAAAGGAAGGAGACTTCCTGAGAAAAGTGTTATGCAACAAAGGGAAGATGTGTCCTTCTAGATTCTGAAAGTCCACTGAAGTGTCCCTTTGGTGACAGACAATTGTTTTAAGGTCACTATTAATAAAAAAACATCAATTGTATCCAAATGACTATCACATTTGCTGGATTGCAAGTATAGCTCTAGTTGCTACTTAAACTGCAAGAAATGGAACAATTTGACATGAAATACAGCAGCCGCTGTTCTTAGTTTAGATACAGCTTTCTTATGTTTCTATCTGCAGGGCTAGATTAGTGCACATTTAACTCTAACAAGCTGTATAACATATATTATTGCTGCAGTAAGCCGTTATCTGCTTAGCGACTGCTTCATAGCAAGGCATCTTCATTCAAAGCATCAGTTTTTCTTGACATTAAATCCAACAAAATTATTTGCTAACAAACATAGCTACCATTGCAGTCTAGTCATATATATTTAATTTAAGTAAAAAAAACTATTTGAAATACAACAACATCAGTGAACAGTAACACAGTAAGGATGTTGAGCTATTTCTATTATACAACAGACTAGAAATAATTAGGTAACCCAATGTGTGAAGCAGGCATATTTATATTCTTTGGCAAGGTGTTCCTTTACTTTTTCTTATATTGCAAAAGATCATTTAATGATGTTATTTCATTGGGCAATCAGTCCCATGAGGCAAAAGTCAATTTGTCTAAGGATTTTTCAGATAGGTAGTGAAAAGGGAGGGGGTGTAATTTAATAGTGTCATTGTTTCTAAAAGTGTAAGAGGTGTGGTGTACCTGTAGCCTATTTGCAAAATGAGAGCAAAATCTGTCTTTAAATAGTTTGAAAGTTAAATTGCTTAGAAGGAAGAGTACTCTAGCAGAAATAGGTAACCATTTTGCCTTGCAATAGATTTGCAGGGATTGACAGCAGTGGGTGAGAGATTAATAAAATGTAAAAACTGTTTTTCTGTGGCTTGCAGTGCTAGAGTGTTCTGTGCAGAAAATGAAGCCAGCCCTAGCAAAGAGTATTCATTTCTTGGAATTAGTATATTTATAGCTGTAGTATGTCTAGCTTCGAAAGTAAAAGATACAATATGCTACTTTACCTGCTGCAGTATGTCAGTGGTTGTTATGTTCTATGTGCTTACGGAAGGATAGGGCTCACCATGAGTTATACAAAGATAACAGATAAGATCATGCAGTCATTTTCAACATGTGCTTGTCCAATAAAAGGCATAACATCAGTTCTGAATTTCATATCTGAGATAATAGGCACAGCTTCTGCTAAAACGGAGATTATTTATTTATTATGTTTATATTTTTATTTTTTGTTGAGCAGCAACAAAAAGACTAGGCTACATGTTCAGAGAAGAATAACCAGTATATTGCTTCATGCCGATACTATGGCACAGGACACTTCCAGGGACATTTGTACTACAGAAAGACGGACCACCTACAGACAAGGTATTCACAGAGGTGTAAGAGTTGTGAAAGAGTTCCTGGAGACCTTCACTGGTTAGGGAGAATGGACATTCATACCTGGATGTGGCATGGATGCTAGAGCTGGGCTGGGGACAACTGCCAGAGTGTTTGTAGGGGACACACCAGGTTAGTAAAGACAGGTACATTTCCATGGTGTACAGGGAACTGCAAATAAGATGGATATATTCATTAAAACCACTTTGTTTGCATATCTTTTAAACAGGTACGTCCCGGCTGAAACAGCAATGCCTTACATCTAAAGGTATGTATATGTATACATGTTATTCAGAGATTGTGTAAGATACCCCCAATGTGCTGGGAGGGTCTTACTGAAGCATATGTTTAATGGTTGCCATAGGTATGCTATTTTTATGCAGTCTTAGGTTCCTCTGCTATGGATGAAAATGAAGGTAATGTGCATATTGCATATTGCAGATGAATCAGTGGCACTGTCAGCAAAGCCAATACTGGAAGGCTCAAACACATCTTCCATATATAATGTGATGGAGGATGAGCAAACTGCACTTTCAGTCTCACTAGTGTTTATCACTGGGTGTCCTGTTACTGTAAGCTCTACCAAAGCTACACAGGAGTCGCCACCACCAATGGCATACATCAGTCACACTGCCACTGACATGCATGTACAGACATTATGGGAAAGACATGCTGGTGGGCTCCATCCCCACAACTTCAGATCTTTTTCTGATGTAAAGACTATACCTCTCAACCTCTTAGTGCAAGAAATCTGGACAAAGCCTCACAAAATGTTGGGACAAAGGCCCAAAAATACGAACAAATTTTAAATATTGTTGTTAAAAAATAGACAGTTGTTAGAGTAACAGTGTTTGTGTTAACATACATTTTTCTGAAGGATTTGAAGTCTGAAACTCAAACGTATGTCACTATTTAGTGACTTCAGTCCTCAGGTCATCCCAGTGATTTCTCAGAAAACCACACATTTTATGACAAAAAGACCAAAAATGTATGTCTTTTGGCTTATCCTGGTTAGGGGTCGCCACAGCAGAGCTCTGGTCCGTTAATGATTGGTAGTTGATTTTTACGGTGCCAAGTTGGCAGCCCAACACCCAACCTTCAAAGAAGGCACACCCATTCATGTATGCACCTACCTGCATGTCTTTAAACATCACTCGACCACTGGGAGGACATGCAGACTCCACACAGAAGGCGCTATAGCTGAGAATCAAACGGGAGTACCTTTTGCTGTGAGGCGACAATGCTAACTTAGTTAACTAACACTAGTTTATCTCATCCTTCCCTAATGTATATGTAAAATCTAGGAAATCTGTAGTTTGTTTTATATAAGCCAGAAAATTCTGCAGCTCTTCCTCACTACCATTCCATAAAATGATTATGTCATCCAAATACCTCCCATAGTATTTCCAATATTGGGCATATTAACTATTAAAAATAAGTTCTAGTTCCCAAAAGGCTAAAACTATATTAGCAAATATGGGGGCACAAATGGCCCCCATTGCCACACCCTTACATTGTTTAAATAACTGCTCTTCAAAAACAATGATGTTTGTATCTAGAACTAATTCCATAAGGATTCTGATGGTCCTAATACAATCATGTTTAAGGTTAGAATACCTACAAAGAAATAAATAGAATCCCTCAACCCCAGTGTCATGTGGGATTACAGAAAACAGATCCCTTGCTGGGAGGGTGGCCTAATGGTTGAGGTGTTTGCCTTACAAACACAAAGTGCAGCAGGTGAGTCTCGTATAAAATATTTTTTTCATTCAAACTCATTTCACAATAGACATTAGTGTATAACATGCCCAACATTTTGTCAATATAGACATTAGTATTCATAATAGCCAACCCTCCCCCTTTATCAGTTTCATATAACTGATTTTGCTTATTATTACAAATGTCATTAAACCAATTTTATTTTATGCACTTCCAAATTGTTATTATTGACCAAAAAATTAAAAATTGTTAAAAAGATCATATATCATATCATACACATCTCAAAAAGTAAATATCACTATAGTTATATACAACACACCCTGTATGTGGCCACTCAAAATCACCTACCATAATGTGAAAACTGTTTCTGAATCCCAACCATGTTGCCTTACATTAACTACTGTAGAAATCAGTATGCAATTCCATGTGTGAAGCATGAGTCACAACTAGAACATTTCAAATATTAATAGCAACAAATAACCAGACAATGCACTCAAGAAATACTTTTGTACTTCCCTTCAAGTGTTGCAGAAATTACTTATTCTGTATGTGTTGCATGATAAGCTACAACATTCAGCTTTATTTGAGTAATAGAATAAATTCTGGTACTTTGTAATGATTGTGGATAAGCAAAATGGAGGGCAGTTACCATGTGCCTCATGAACACCCCAAGGATGCTGTCTGGGATACCAACGATCTGAACAGCACTGTATGCTTCCTGTCCCTGTACTCCATGTTACTGTACAGACACTGCAGGTCATCCTGCAGGCCATGCAGGAGTGGCACCTTCTCACACAGTTCATACATTGCATCACCAACTCTACCACAGTGAGTGTTGCATACGTCTCTGCCTGGATTACTGATCTGCACATCTGCTGATCAATACAAGGTACTGGCACCAGGTCAGGGAAAGATCTGGAGTTGTGTCAGTGGTAGTGTGATTGATATAACTCATCTGTGGTGTTGATTCCTCTGTAGCCTTGGTGGGGATCACAGTAACAGGATGTCCAGTAGGAAACACTGATGACACTGAAAGTGTAGTTTGCTCCTCCTCCATCACATCATATGTAGAAGATGTGTTACCCCTCCAGTATTAGCATTACTGATAGTGCCACTGGTTTATCTGACTGTGCCATTTGCCCATTACCATTATCTTCATCTACAGGTGACCTGCTGATATCAGGCATGTAGCATTCTCTAGTGGTGGACTCTCCAGCAGTGGAGCTTGTGAATGCATAAAAATAACATACATGTGGCAGCCATTAAACATGCTTCATTCAGACCCCCTCCCATCACATGGCACGCATAAATGATACAATCTCTGAATACTGCATGGGCATATACATACTTTTTGGTGCTGGGCATTACTGTTGAACAAATTTGCAGTGCTTCTTTGATCAATACATCCTCCTTACATGCAGGTCTCTGTAGATCATGGACATGTACCTGCTATTACTAACCTAGTGTGTCCCCTACAGACACCTGGTGCATCCCCTACAGACACTCAGGAAGTTGTCCCTAATCCAATTGAAAAATCCAAGTCACAGTCAGATATGAGGGTCCACTCACCCTCCCCAGTCAAGGATACCAGGAACTTTTCCAAATGTCTTACACCTCTGTGAGTACCTTGTGTTTAGGTTGTCCACCTTCTGTGGTAGAAATGTCCCAGTAAATGTCCTGTACAGTAGTCTTGGCATACAATAGCATATTAGTTACCCTTCTCTGAATCTATAGTCTAGTCCTATTGCTGCTACCCTCAGCAGTGATTTTCTGCACAATGAAACACCTGGTCCCAGAGTACCTTGTCTGTTATATTTTTGTCCAGGATGCACATAGCATGTGTGCTTAGAGGCAGCACTAGCTCTTCAGTCTCCCAGTTGTTGAACTTTTCCAGACATTGCCTGTTTTGTGAGGCTTTGGTAAGACGTGTACAGCTGTAGGTTGTATCACCCACAAGACCGAGCCCAGTGGCCCTTCTACCTGCACCCAGTAGGCCTTAGAGTTGACCCAGTAGTCAGGGACACACACACAAACAGTAATGTAGCCTTTGACCATTACCTGTCTACAGTAGTGAGGAAATCATTCCATGTCGCACAACTTATATACCAAGGTGTGGCATCTAAGTCCAAGGAAGTCACCCAGTAGGCCCATTTGTTCTGCAGTTACTGCATTCAGGGATTTCCAAGCAGGTGAGAGCACTCTGTCACATTCATTCCTGCCCAGGAATCTCTAGTGAGCACATCCATGCATGGTGAAAGTCAGGTGGCAGACCAGCATTGCTTGTCCTGCAGGCAGTTTATCTTTCCCTGGCAGAGCATCCCCCACTCCCATGTGGCAGCTCATCTTAGCCTCTTTATAGCTGCTGTCTAAAGGGAAGCATTCCTTTTCATGTTGAAGTCTCCCCTGGCTCACTGTGTTTCACTCATAGCAGCTCAGGCTCACTAGAGCTAATGCTCTCTTGGCATCACCCATGTGGTGAGCCAGAATCCCCTCTCTCTCTTTAGGATGAGCAATCTGACAATGGTCACTCATTCCTATGCCCTCTTGCCAGCTCTTACTGGCCTCTGAGCCTGTGGTTGGGGGAAACTGTGATCTGGATGTCATGGATCAGTGTCTTTGGGTTGCACATTGGTCAGAGTGTGTGTGTACATGACTCTCCTTGCCTGACTTGTGCAGTGCCCCCCTCCCCCAGTTTGAGATAATGTACAGTCACCACTGTTGTGATATGACCATGTCCCCATCCTTTACTGGTAGTGGTGACAGGCTTTTTATCAGTGGCCACAATCCTATATAACTGTGTTGACAACCTGTACTGCTGTGCACATCCTGTACCTTCCCCACCACCATTTATATGCATAGTCCTGCCTTCACGTCTGTACAGAGGTTATTGTGTCTTCTGTACCATGTCTTGTCCTCTCTGTGCACACATCACAGCCCACCCAAGTACACACAGATGGACATGTAACTGCCATGTCCTTGTGCTGTGTTTCCCTTCCACAGGTCCACCCCTCCCCACAACAGGACATGTAACTTTTATGCATCTGTGCTTTATTCCCTCACCAGCACTGACTTGCTGCTCCCAACCCTGCTGTTGACATCCATTATAGTTGTTCAGTACAGTGCGGAGGTGTATTACTGGGTGTCTTGTCTTCTGTCTTTGTGCCTTTATCAAAGTGCAGTACCTTCTTCAGTGAAATCCTGATCCCTGACTTGCTCATCTTAATACAGTCTACCACAATAAGAACACTTTATTTTATACAACAGGCTTTATAATTATGTGGTTATGCTAATGTGGAAATTTAGTGAGATTTTCTACAAATAGTTAACATAATGTATTGTGTTATCATTATCATACCCAAATAGTACTAGCTTGCTTGTTTCTGCTAATCCCAGTGCAAATGAGACTATGCATAGGACCACAGTTCTGTGCTATGGATATGTCCACTAGTACATCATTGCTGCCTACAATGCATGTCAGTTGAAGTTCATAAATGCTGCCCTGTGCACTGTGCTGCCATTTTGCACCTTAAGTGGACCTGTTGAATGGTCATGACTTCCAGAGGTGCCAGGTTCATCATGGTTCCTGTCTGATATAAGACAGCAGGATTTTTCTGTATGTCCTCTACAGAGACATTAAGGAGCTCCTTCTGGGCCATTATGATGGCCTTTTATATAAGATGGATATCTGGCACTGGCTTGCTAGGGTACTGAGTGATGTTACTGGCATCAGCTGTTCTCTTGAGTGGTAGAGGCACAGGTATAGCAATCTGCAGCAGTGCCATCCCAACCTTTTTCACCAGTAAGAGACAAAGATTTGGGAAAGTGTGCCAACTATGCATTGTCAGCACTATAAATTGTTACATTTTTTTGCTGTTATGCATGATTGTGCAGTTCCTCCTCTTTTTACAGGCTCAGGATTAACCTAAAATATTCCTTCTTTCTATTATAGTGACAGAGGAGCATGAACAGAGATGGGAGGTCTAACTCAGGACTGCTGAATACCTCTCTCAGTGGCAGATATTTAAACTGTGTGCATTAATGCACAGTGGCACTTCTATTTCTAACATAACTGTGTAGTAATGTATTCTATTTTTTTCTTGTCTATCTATAAGTCTGTCTCTGGTAGATAGCAAAGGAGAGCAGCGATCACCTGATTCTGCTCTTTCTGACTCCATCTGGTGCTGCATAATCAGAAGTAGCCATGTCTATCTCTGAGCAGGGGAAAAGGGGGAAATTACCTGGAAGAATTGCTGGTGTCCTCATTCACTATCTCTCAGGAGGAAGGCAGAAGCTCTTCTTAGTGTGGCCCAGAGTGTTCCCCTGTAGTCCATCATCATTAAGAGCATAGTCTGGTTGTGTCCAAGGTGCACTGGCAGTTTTCCTTCTGCCTGGACACAGTGGAGCTCCTCCTGGCATAGCTGGTACCGTCAAACAACTATTCAAATCCTGACCATCAGTCCACCAGGGCAGATACTTAGTGTGATGTCAACCACGGCTGTGATTAATGTGTGGGTGGGCTGTCCTCTGGGTCTGTCTTGCATAATGTTGAACGAAAACACAATGCTGCCCTTACGAAAGGAATCAAACAGGAATAAAGTGAATAGCAACATTTTATTCTTCTTCTTCTGGTACCTCGGCTGTTCACCTTCAAGGAATAACACTGCAAGGAAATTACTTCATTTTATGCCCCAAGTACAAAGCACCAATTAAACATTCAATAATTCAATTATTAAATAATTAAATAGCAATTAAATAGTTTCCAATTAAGAACAGAATAAACTAAGGAAACCCAAATCAAATGCTATCCAAAAGCAGACATATGTAAATACATATTCATACAAATGCATTCTCATACAATATTTGCTTTACAAAGTTATATTACTATCCAAATTCATACCATGAGGAAACAACGTATGAAGATTAATAATTATCCTGCATTCAAGTTTATTGAGTTCCCTTTTGAAATTACCTGCAATAGCTGATGGTTGTGCTAAAATACAAAAAAAACAAGCTGTTAGATGATCCATCATGTTTATGTACAAAATGAGTGGCTACCGGACTTTCTAATGTATGCCATCTTATATCATCCAAGTGCTCCAGAATTCGCACCTTCACCCTCCTAGTCATTTGACCAATGTACCAACATGTGCAACTACAACCACAACCAATAATATAAATTACACCACAAGAATTACAGTTATAAAATTCTTTAGCCAAGTATAATTGCTCATTGATTTTGCATCCATTCAAGTTCCTGACACAGTTACATACAGAACAAATACCACATTGGTAAGTGCCCACTGAAGCCCCCCATTGTTATTTACAAATACTTTTGCTTAATAATTCCTTAAGATTACTGTACCTATCATAGGAAAACATTATATGCTTAGAAAAAAAAAACAACAGAGCCATCCTCACAAACAATATTCCACATCTGTTTAACAATCCTCTCCAAAATAGGAAAGAATTTGGAATATCTTGTAACAGAAACCAAATTATCAGGATGCTCAGAATGTTCCACAAATGCTGAGGGAAGGGCCTTATGATGGCCACTATCTTGCACCCTGTGTCTGGCCCTGTGTAAGATGTTGTCTGCTTACCCTCGGACAAGCAAACATCCATGAACCTCATCCAGGTATCTATCCTTAAGTTCTACTTCAGAAGTGTTGATCAGAATTCATTTGAATTCACCATATGGTAGGGATTCTATTAAATGGGAGGGGGTGCATGCTATTCGCATGTAAAAAGCTCTTAACAGCAGTTGGCTTCCTAAAAGGTTTATGCTGAACTCTTGAACTACTAGCAACATAAAATTCAACATCCAGGAATGAAATACTATCCACCCCGATATCCCAAGTAAACTTCAAACCATGGGGGTTATCATTGAGTATTTGCATGAACCTCAAAAATTTATTCTGATCTCCCTTACAAATAAAGATCAAATCATCAATGTATCTTTTGTAATATACAACGTTATTCACAAAATATTCATTCAGCATCATGAACTGCCTCTCAACGTCCCCCATATATATTATGGCATATGAGGAGGCAAAGCAGCCCCCATGGCTGTGCCCTTCCTTTGTAAATAAAAGTCATCCTTCCACCTAAAGTAATTATAACTAATTAATTATATTAAAAATAACACTAGTTCTAAAGTAGCAGTCCCTGACAGAAAACTTCCAATGTTGAAAAAATACCAGTGTTCTTAAAGGGATAATAAAGCTTTCAGTCAGGAAAAAAAATACTTATATTTTCTCAAAGGGCAATAATTTCTGAGTGGAAGAGCTCCCCATGGGGACTTATCTGCCAGCAATCAAGCTTGAAGCCGATTGCTGCTCTTGTGAAGTTTTAGAGCTGCTTCTTCTTGAGGTGGCAAGAAACTACTGAAATTGTTTACACTGACTGCCAATTTCCTAAAAAGGGGCAAGCCAATCAGCAGCCAGAGTGTAGGTGTGTGAGAGAGACAGTTTTGTGAAGCTGGCTGGTTGTTTTATCTTAAGCAGGATACAACTCATATAGCCAAAAGATAGTGAAACAGTGTGAATGATGAACATTGTGTGTTGCCACTCATTTTTGTGAGTGCGCTCAAACTATTGTGCCCATTTTATGTAAAGATGAAGCAGAATATTGGCAAAGACTGATCCAGACATCTGCTCAAAGAAGAAACTGTGGAATATAAATGTGTACCTTCTGAAAGGGAATACCAGGATAGGGTAAAAAAATGTAAATATCCTACTGAGATTGCATTAAACAACTTGTGAAAAGTCTAGATTGAGTAATCATATATTTTGTAAGTGTTCAGGTACAAAAAACATTTGAATGATCTGCTATTTATAGAATGTAGTAGTGAATATATGGTAATAGTCTTCAAATACTGTATGGGACGATGAAATTACTGAAGGCATGACTACCCAGGAAAATAATTACCCAACATTTTAGTAAGTACTTTTTTGCAGTGTAGTTGGAAGGGGATAATTATAAATTATAAATATAAGATTTTTTTGTTCTAGTAAAACTACATTTATACTTGGATTAAACTGCTGGTTATGGTGTTACAAACAGAAAGTGATGTAAAAATTAACCACACAGAGGAAGAGTGCCAGAGTGGGAGAGGGTGTCTGAAGATCAGCCAAAATCAATCTGTAATGGTAGAATAGGAAGGAAAGGAGGGGCAAATTAGCATGCCAAGGGCTCCTCGTCTGTCAGCAGATTCAGTGCTTGTATTCATAAAATAATTTGTTTACTTAATAGTAATGTTTTTACATTTCCACTGTTTTGTAGCAGCGGTTTAAAAATTAACATGCTTAATGAGACCAGCATTTTCTGTCTATTTGTTTTGAGTTCTAGGCATAGCTCTCAACAGAATCATGGACAAATCCAGAAATAATCATTGACAGTTTTTAAAATATTAGTAGTGTTAACTTGAGATGTTAACAGAAAAAGATAATGTGAATTAATATACATTTTCTGAAGTAAAATAAGTGTATAACTCTAATTATTATCATTATTTATAAAGTGCAACTCACCACCATGCCTCTAAAATTCACCAGTTTTAGGAGGGATTAAGAGGGACATACCTAAAATTTGTGTCAAAATCAGGGACAGTTGAGAGGTATGGAGTTCTTCACTATCTGTACAAAAAACTTGCTGTAAGTATTCCAGGCAGTAAAATCTGTTACCAATTTAACAGAAGTGTTTTGGGGAACATTAATAAGTGCATTATCTGTGCACATATTGAAGATGGTAGGACAGTAAACCCAAATTGGGGGAGGGAGAGGGGCCCTTTAACTGCAGCAGATTTTCAGTTGTTGCTTCAGTCAAAGGAGGGGAAACTGGAAACTCTCCAACCATTTGGGAGTTGACCTTAAGTGGATGCGAGGACAAGCAAGTGATCAGATTACAGATTCTGAGGAGTCTTCCAATATGCCTTTGCCGAAACACAGATCTGGAATGGGGTAGTGTTATACTGTATGCCATTTTACAGTATTAATGAGCTTTTTCAACAGGGAGATAAGCAGTGTCTTTCGGCTAACATAGATAGCAATGCATTTACTTTCATGTTAGTGCTATGTACATAAACAGACCCACTTTTATGGTTCTATGGTTCTGTACCAGTTTAGTTCATCATGAAGGTTAATTGTTTCTATGCTAAGACAGTCAATGCAAAACATTTATTCTATAATATTTTGATAAAGTGTTAAATCATGCAAAATACATTTCCTTTACATATGACTTGATAGTTAAATATTTTTATAACTTCCACTGTAAACAAAAACGTGTTGTTAAGGGCACATGGCTGTCATATCAGTATTGTGTGTGAGTGTCAGTGTGTGTGTTGAGGGGGGTTCTACTCAGAACTATGAAATGAGGTGAGTTTTGTTTAGCTTTGACAAGATGGATAAGGAATTAACGTGTAGCTAGTTGTCACTATGTCCCAGTAGGCTGAAGTTGGTCAATTGGTGATAATTAACTGCATAAAAAAGAGTGAATTGTTGGGATGATATGCTGTCTGAAACTGCAGCATCTTTAGAGTATCTCCCTTTCTCTCATGTATAGTAAGCTGGTAGTATGTGTAGCTATATGCACACACAAAGACATGCACACATATTTATATCTATATCAATACAGATATGTAAACACATACACACACACATACATATATATATATATATATATATATATATATATATGGGTCTACTTCATTTGACCAAACTTTCATTTGCCCGACACTCAGTTTCCTGACCCCATTTGACTGAAAGCTCATTTGCCCGAAAACTCAATTGCCCGAAAACTCATTTGACTGACAACTAGTATTAGCAAGAAAATGGAATATGCCCCCCTCCCCACTGTAGTGCGACCCTGGAGTTAGAATATATAGGTAGGGGGTGGGGCACAGCCCCCAGCAGGGGTGGTGGCGAAGCCCCCCACTTACTTTTCTTTTACTAAACAATATTACATCAAAAGTTAACAATATCATATGAAATGAAGTGGGGGGCTTCACCCCCCACACCCCCCGTTGTAGGGGGCTGTGCCCCCCACCCCCCACCTATATATTCTAACTCCAGGGTCACACTACAGTGGGGAGGGGGGCATATTCCATTTTCTTGCTAATACTAGTTGTCAGTCAAATGAGTTTTCGGGCAAATGAGTTTTCGGGCAAATGAGCTTTCAGTCAATTGAGGTCAGATAAATGGTTGTCGGGCAAATGAAAGTTAGGTCAAATGAAGTAGACCCATATATATATATATATATATATATATAAACACTTATATAAAGTAATGGGGCAGGGGTGCATCGAGGTGAGCAAAAAAGCATTAAACCAGTAACAGTAAGTTTCACAATTCCCTCATTGGTTAATTCTGATTTTATTTTCCTAAGTGTCAGTATTGCTGTTGTCAGACAATGGCGGGAGAGTGTCTGCCTAGGGACAACTTCTGGGATAATTTCTCTCCTTTATTCCTGTGATTGGGACTCTTGAGAACTTGTTTTGTTTTAGTTAGTGGTTTCCTGGACTGATGTGGTTTACCTCTTCTTTTATGTCCCTTTTATGTTTTGTGGTTATTTTGCAGCTGGCTCTAAGTCCAGTTTCTCCACACTACCATGCTACTTTAGTGGCTTTTCTTGGCTGCAGTTTTTTTTCCAGCTCACTCCGTTCTAGCATGTTTTTACTTTGGGTGATTTGTGCTTGCTGTAGGTTGTTCCAACTCACTGTACTGTGATTTTATATTCTGCAGTAGATTTTGAGCCAGTCTTATGAGTAACCTTGAAAATATTAAGAAATATGATCATCATTTTCCATTTATGAGACATTCCTTGGTGAGTAATTGGATTTATGTAGATTTAGAACTGTGGATTACCTGTTGAAATTCCTCAGTCATCCCGAGATGCAGACAGAGGTTTGCTGTAGCCATACTGTTTATTCTATTTTGATGCCTTGGAGACAGTGATTTAATGAAGCATACTATTGATCATTCAGTTTTCACCAGCATACCTAAATTGTCAGATTTTATATGGACATGGAGATTTTTTGGGCATTCTGTTGGCTAATGAGCAGCCTAGGATACCTTCTGCTTTAGTTTCATCATCAAGGACATTTTTTGCTGGTAGCTTTACTGGTACTTGTTAATTTGCATTGTTATGTTTATATACAGAGTTCCCATCAAGGAATGACATTTCATTAATCTGTAATAATTTTTTGTCACTTGTAAACTTGCATATTACCTACTTCACTGTGATTGTTTCAGTGTTTGTCACTATAACACAGACTGATAAAGTCCTGACTGTGATCCAGGCAATTGAGGTTGTATTAGCAGCCTGGACATCTGAAGAAGCCAACTACGAATTTAGGATTGCAACTAATTCCAAAGATAATCATAAGGTCTTCTTCAGCTATATTAGGAAGACTATAAGTAATCTAAAATTCTGTACTGAATTTATCTCAAATGATACTTTCTTCTCTGACTTTATGGACATTGCTAATATTCTTGCAGGCAAATTCTCTTCCAACTTCACTCCATCCACCCTTCCCTACTCCCCTCCCCCAATTCCCCCTCACTCTCCCACCTTCTGAGACCAGTTTTGACCAAGTCCTTTTGGCATTTTCTAAAATTAAAAACACTGCTTCCATAGATTCTTACAATATCCCTCTATACCTGCTGAGATGTGTACAAGTCCCACTTAGCAAAACCTATTCATCAGCTCTTCAGCCTGATTCTCTCTACTGGTTACATCTCCAAGGAGTGGAGAATGGCATTTGTGGTGTCCTTGCATCTACTGACCTTGGAAATTGCGTGCCTATTAGCAACACTTATACTATTTGCAAGGCTTTGGAAAGTATTGCAGCCAAACAAATAAACAATATTATAGGTGACATTATATTCTTGGATATAAATCAGTTTGGCTTTGTAAAACCCAGATTGTATCAGCTCAAGCTGGTTGGATTCATTGAAAGGATTACTGAGGCCATGCATGAGGGGTATACAGTCTACACTGCTTATCTTGACCTTGCCGTGGCATTTCACAGTATCCTCATGCTGTGATTATTGACAAATTCTCCCAGGTCAACATTAACCATACAAAGCTCACTAGATTGGTAATTGGCTGAACCCATGCCATTAAGGTTGGGGGTATTTACTCTAGACAGAAAAATGTCACAAGTGGTGTCCCACAAGGATCTACTGTTGGTCCCTCCTCTTTGGTATATATTTCTGTGACATAAAAGCCGATATCAAGGGACTTTGGCTAACCAAGTTTGCTGAGGATTACAAACTAGGGATGGTTATGAAATCCCATACTGATACTTTAAATTCCCCACCAAGGGCTGGATTAAGCAAATGATTTGTGTATTAATCATGGGCTTACCCTTAACATCAAGAAATGCATGATAGTTTCCTTTGGTAAATCTAGTATCACTGCTACTTAATATATAGATAATATTTCACTTAAATTTGATACAGTCCTCAGGGACTTGGATATATATGCTGATAACAGACTGTCCTTTCACCACCATGTGTCTCTGATAGTTAGAAAATCCTTCTATCTTGCACAGTTTATCCTTTATGGCATCTCCCCAAGTTCATAGGTTCATAGGTTCATACTAGGCTATCTGCCCAAGGGCATTTATAAGCCTAGCCCAGAGTTTTGTGGCTTTCGCCACCCCTTTAGTTTGAAGGAAACTATGCCCATTATTTTGCTGTGCCTCTGTCAAGCAGTGACACTGAGGTAATCCCTGGGGTATATTTGCGATCTCCCATCCATTGGTCAAGATTTCTCTTGAACAAGGCCAGTGAGGTGCTCTGCCTCACATGTACTGGGATTTTGTTCCACAGCATAGGGAGTCTCTGAGTGATGAATCTGTCCCTCCAACACGTCCTATTAATAACCGTGTCCAGATTTATGTCTCCCGCCCTTGTAGTTTTGAGGGATCTAGATTTTTTGAGGTGAAGCATGTTCATCAATTCTGGGTTGGACATGGCCTTATATGTCAGGCACAGGTCACCTCTGAGCAAAGCGTGGCGACTGAATAGAGCTGGAGTTCCTTCAGTCGGGCAGCATAAGACATATTTTTGAGGCCCTTTATCCTTTTGGTGAGGAACTTTTGGGGCCTTTCCAGCTGCTGCAGGTGTCGGGTCAGATACATTCCGAATGGGGCATTGTACTCAATCATTGGTCTGATGAGTGATGAGTACAGGGGGACGATGACCTCCCTTGATCTAGATGTGAATCCCTTCATGATCAGGTGGGCAATGTAGAAGGTCTTCCTAACTACTTTGGCAATGTGAGTGTCAAACGAAAGGTTACTGTCAACCTGGGTCCCCAGATCCCTGATAACCTCTTCTGTGCTCAGTGGATTGCCACCTATATGGTAGCTAGGGGTAACCTTGTTTTTCCTGAGGGGTATGACTATGCATTTCTTGGCGTTTAACTTTAGGCCATGGCTCTGGCACCAGTTATCCATGTCTATGAGACCCTTCTGAAGGATATCTGTGTCAGATGTATTCTCGACTATGGCGCCCAGTTTGCAGTCATCTGCAAATTTTGTCAGCCATAACCCTCCTGTGTTTGCTTGTACTTCTGAAAAGTAGATGCCGAACAAGAGTGGGCCCAGGACTGAGCCCTGTGGGACACCACTTGTGACAGGCTTTGAGTCTGACATGGCGCTAGCAACTCTGACCCTGTGGGTTCTGTCACTTAGCCAGTTTGCAACCCATCTTGTGATGTATGGGTTTACATTTAAGCTGATGAGTTTTTCAATGATACCTGAGTGGGATATTGTGTCAAAAGCCTTTGCCAGGTCGAGGTAGGCTGTGTGGACTGCCTTTCCCTCATCAATGGCCTTGGTGACTGTTTCGAAGAAGTCAACCAAGTTTAAAAGGCATGATCTGCCTTTGACAAAGCCAAACTGGGTTGGATCCAAAGTCTGCAAGTCCCCTATGTCTTTATTTATGAGTTCCATTATGATCCTCTCCATAGCTTTGCAGATCAGGCTTGTCAAGCTGATGGGACGGTAATTTCCAGAGTCGGTGGAGGCACCGCCTTTGTGAAGTGGGACCACAGTTGCCGTGCGTCACTCCTTGGGTACGTATCCTGAGGTGAGGCTAAGATTAAACAGCTGTCCTAACTTCGGGTTTAATTCCTCATTGAGTTCATGGAGCACACAGCCGTTTGACCATAAGACAAGTCACCACCAGGAGACAGTCATGGTTAGTTGCTTAACGTCAAAGGACGTTATAATCCCTCTTCATTCTCATGTTAAGCCCATCATTGAATATGTTTTGCCCTTTGGCATTTGCCTCACCAAGCACTTAAACCAGTTTGAGAAACCTCAATGTTTCCTTACCAAAAAGATCTCAGGTTTTAGTACCCTTGGTTACACTGATAGATTAAAAGTTCTGTCACTCTACTCAGTGTCATGCAGACTCCTGAGGGGTGCTCTCTGCTTAGCTTTTTGTGTTATGAATAACCTAGCACTTTTTGAACTCTTTCACCTAAATAGATTAAGGGGTAAAGCAAGCACCTGTTCTACAGACCTAAATCTATGCTGTCATATCAATAAGACCAGATGGTGTGACAGATACCTACCAAATGTATAACCTGTTTCTAGGCTACCATTACCTATCAAGAAGAGTACTTCCCTAGCAACCTTTAAAGCCAATCTGAGACCTGGATGAGTGATCACAAATGTTCACTAGGAATATGGGGAAAAATTCTACTTAATGGGAGACTCTACTATTTTTCCAGTAGGTGATGTGGTTGAGCTTTCTGGTGGTCTCTCTTAGAGGTAAGCCTAGGAAGAACTTATGAACCTATACAGAGTACACACAACAAACACCCTCATCAACCCCAAATGCACTCTTTCAAAACAACACCTGAATCAGCACATATAGCCACATGTCATGGAGCCTCTACTTCTAAGCCCATAAGACAAGTCACCACCAGGAGACAGTCATGGTTAGTTGCTTATCAGGGGCCAGGATCTCCCACATTATGCATGCACTCAAGTCATTGGACCAAAAGTACCAATATGACTAAGTTATGGACCACGTGGGTGTAAATGACCTGAGATGCGCCTCCCTAGACTATATGAAGAGAGACATCATGGAGCTCTCAGAATATGTGTCCCAGGCTGGTATGAGCATAGCTTTGAGCAGCATTCAACCTTCTCCAGTGATGATGCCACAATATAAACAAAAGATCACTGACTTTAATAACTGGCTTAATTTCTGGCGTCATTCTAAGGTGGTGCAGTATTTGTCAGTCAACAGATCATGCTGCTTTGTCAGGGATGGTATGCACCTCTCCAGTCTAGGCTTTCAAATATTAGCTAAAACTTTGTCTTCCCCAGTATCTTTTTAGGCAATGCCAAACTGAAAGTATTTCTGACATAGCAAAAAAAAGCCAAGAAAATCTAAAGATGTTAAAAAAAAAAACTCCACTCCTTAGAAGCTTTCTTTTCCATACAGAATGCTGATGTCTGTGCGGTCACTGATACATGGTTTAAAGACATGGAGAGCACACTGACAGTGTTAGATTATAATGCCTTCCACACATTTAGAGCAGCTACTATACAGACAGGGACCAAAGGTAGAGCTGTGTTGATTTGCATCAGAAATAAACATACCTCAAGGCTGGACAAAAAGGACAATGCATTTGAGCTTCTCCATATTCAAATCACCATAGGAAAAATCCAATACCACTCCCTTGTAAGCTATAGGTCCACACCATGATCCAGGAAACCCATAACATGTATTTAAACATATTGGAAATACTCTCCATCCAACCCAATACCATATTTATGGATGGCTTTAATTTCCCCATTATTAACTGGGAATCATATATGACACCAACTCCCTGGACCAGACAGTCAATACATGAATAAGGGGTGCAACCATACTGGATCTGGTCCTCACTATTATGGGAGAGTATACACCCCCTACTGTAATGAATTCTCTGGTAAGGTCAGACCACAAAATGGTGTCCTTTGAAGTAAAAATAAAACCTGGTACCCCAGCTAACCCTGGAATATTCAGTAACTACTCTAAAGCTAACTTATTACTATTAAATGATAACCTGGCAAAATTTCAAGACCCCACACAGAACTATTCCCAGAAACCCTATACAAGTATATTAATATCTGCATAGATGCAGCTGTACCCACCAGGAAGAAGTACAAAACTAACTCACAAAACAAGCCACCCTGGTAGAATCGCATCATCAATAGGCTGTATAACAGAAGGAAGAAAATCATGGCAAAACTTAAGAGGTGCGGCACTCAGCAGGATAAAAGCACTCTCATCAAACTAAACAAACAACTTGGAGCACCAATAAAGTCTACCAATGCCAAATTTGAGGTAAATTTGGTCTCCCAGTCTAAGGACAACCACAAGGCATTTATTAGCTATGTCCACAACCTCAAAGGGAATACACAATTGTGTGTAGAGCTCATTGCAAATGGAACCACCTATATTGAGCCAGAATATGTAGCAAACCTACTGGCTGACAAATTCAGTTCCAACTATACCCCTCTCTCCCTATCAACCTTCCCTTAGGAAATACCATAAAATATATCTCCCCCCGTACTATCACTAGGAAACAGGTCCCTAACTGTCTAAGGCCAAGAACACTGTATCAGTGGGCCCAGACAATATCCCAGGATGCCTTCTAAATTGCATAAAACATGATCTATCATGCCCTCTGGAATTGCTATTTAACTGTAACCTCTGAACAGGCTTCATGCCTCATGAATGGAGAACAGCAACAGTCATCCCTCTTCACAAAGGTGGGCCATCTATAGACCCTGGAAACTACACACCCATACGTCTCGCTAGTCTCATACGCAAAGCCATGGAAAGAATTATCATGGAAATGATCGATAATGAGACAGAAAACTTCCAGACACTAAACCCAATCCACTTTGGTTTCATCAGGGGCAGTTCATACCTACTAAACCTGGTAGACTTCTTTGAAAAGGTCACCAGAGCAAAGGATGAGGGCAGAATGGTTCACATTGCCTACCTTGACCTGGCCAAGGCATTTGACCCAATCCCTTATGCGGGAACTGTTGACAAACTTAAGAGGTTATGCACAAAACCTTATGTCACCCAGTGGATAGCCAGCTGGCTTACAGACAAGACCCAGGAAGTTAGAATTGGGGAATCCACCTCTACAAAGAGGCCAGTCACAAGCAAAGTCCCTCAGAGATCAGTCCTAGGACCACTCCCTTTTGGCATTTACTTCTTTTAAGTCAAGATCACCATCAATGGCCTCTGGCTGACTAAATTTGCAGATGATTGCAAATTTGGAGCTGCCATTGAATTGCTCACTGACACAAATGTTCTTCAGGAAGGGCTGACACAGACAGACAGCTGGTATCAGAGCCATGGACTAAAGCTAAATGCCAAGAAATGCATAGTAATATCCTCTGGGAAGTCATCCATCCCTGGAAATTATCATATTGACAACACCCCCCTAGGAGCTGACTCAGTAGTCAGTGACTTGGGGGACACCCATAGACAGAAAGCTAGCCTTTGACCATCACATGTCTACAATAGTGAGGAAATCTTTCTATATTGTGCAACTTATAAACAAAGGTATGGCATCTAGGTCCAAAAAAGTCATTGTTCCACTGTATTCAACCTATTATTGAGTACAATGCCCCATTTCATATGTACCCAACCAGGCGTATCCAACAATTGGAACGTCCACTTAAAGAATACAGGGTGCAAGTAACATGTCCTGTGCAGACTGCCTCAAGGCCCTATCCCTATATTCTGTCTCCTACAGACTGTTGAGGGTAGATCTATGCCTGGCATACAAGGCATTGTCAGACCCAACTCTGATTAACCTCCTGCATATCAGAACAACAAACATCACCAGAATTACCCATTCTAAAGACTTAAACCTTGCCTGTGATATAAATAAGACCTGCTGGAGGGACAGGTATGTATCCCAGAGACTACCCCTTCTCTGGAACAAGCTCCCCATCCATGTGAAGCAGAGTTCCTCCCTAACCTCATTCAAGTGTAACTTGGACAATTGAATGGGGAACAGGAAATTCCTTCCCTGGTTTGGCACCTATGTCTCTAATAGACACAGGTGGTCTAAAATGGCATCTCCCAGGCCCCTGCTTGTAAATGTTTCACATCCAAAGCCCCTGCTTACACTTATCAAGGGTACCAGAACTTGTCAGAGATTTGTGATGCATGACTAGTCTTAAAAAGGCCCTTGTGATCATTAGCCTAGTACACAACTATGGACCTATGAAGGCTAGCAGCACTTGAATGTAAACATAGGGTGGACCAGGACAAGGGACAGCAGAATATCTACAAAAAACACTAATTATCTATATAGCAAAAGAAAAAAAAATAGCAGCAGAATATCTACCCTGGCCTATTAGCAAAGCCTCTGCTTCTTCTTCTTCTTTCGGCTTTTCCCGGTTAGGGGTCGCCACAGCAAAACTCCGGTCTGCTAATGATTGGCAGTCGATTTTTATGGTGCCGAGGTGCCAGACCAATACCCAACCTTCAACAAAGGCACGCCCATTCACGCATGTCTTTCAAACGCCACTCAACCACGGGGAGGACATGCAGACTCCACACAGAAGGCGCTCCAGCCGAGAATTGAATGGGAGAACCTCTTGCTGTGAGACGACAACGCTACCACTGCACCACCGAGGCTTTAGCACTACCATAATAAATTACAGGCCAGAGTAGGAGAGGGATCCTTTCTGGGTGTAACTGACCTCAATTTGGAGTAAAAATGTGACGCATCCTTACCCAACAAAACAGTCACATAGGGAGTTAAGTTTTACGGTTTCTGAGACACTGCCAGAAACTTGCCCAGTAATTTTTTGGACAGATTCATCCTCATTCTTTTTTAAGTCTCATCCTCATCTTTCTTAAGTAGGAGACACCTGGCAGGCAGCACAGTCAGACAGAAGTCTCCCTTTTTACGGCAGGAAGGAAAACCCAGTTTTGACCGTTTTGGGAATGGCATAAGTGAGGAGCCTCATAGTTTGTCACACTCTCTAGCTAAGAAGGGCTGCTTAGTTAGAAAGGATTTAAGTTGCTCTTTCTGACTTTTGAACGTTTGCTCGGTAAAATGTTTGCAGATATAAATGTTATGCATGTCCCCAGTATAGACAATAAAAAAAAACTTGAAGTGCCTGTCTGTGGCAAGAATGTATGTTTTATTTTAGCTGTGGGTGAAAGGTCTATACTCAAAGAGGAGAAAAGAAATACTGCTAGAAAAAAATATATATTAGAAAACTTTCCCTTAATACCAACACGAGGGGTCAGAAAATGAAGGAAGCAAGTAATAAAAAAGAAAAAAAAAGTTTTTATACTCACAAAGCTGAAAAAAATCATTAAAAACTAACAAACTGTCACCTGAGTCCATTCTAGCTTAGCTTCAAGTGACAATGAGGATGTGGGGAGACTTGGCACTGCAGTACATTATGGAAAAAGAGGAGTGTGTTCAGTAGCCTGAGAAAGTTTTGTCTGTTCAGTGTTATAATGCCTGTGGGTAGCCTTATTCCTGCTGGTATGGAGGATAGGTCTCTTCTTACCAGATTCTTCATTTCAGTTTTAGTACTTTCAATGGTTATGATTTAATTTTGTTGGCATGCACAAAAGTCTCAATGTAATATTATACCATTTAAGTGTCATGGCTGGCAGGGACTCATCACTTGAGGTCAGCAAAATGTGTGGGAAGCTCCATCTTTGTGCTGTAAATAAATGTAATGAGATTACAATCTTTCAAACAAAAAATGCAAGTCAGCTGACTGTGTACTCATCTTAAATTTGTTTGTTTGGTCATTTCTTTTTTTACTGGTACCCTTCTATAAGTTTTTCAGCCATAACCTGGATAACAGGTGTGTGTGTTTGCTTGTATTTTTAACCAAAGAAGAGCAGTGAGACACATGGATCTTTTTAGTCTCAGCCTTGAAGCAGTCTGGTTAAGTGACTTGTTTAGTGTCAAACAGTAGACACTGATGGAATCAAACACTGGACTTCAGACAGCAGATCATTAACAGTTTGTAGCATAGCCTTAATCTCTATGATAACTACCAGAGTGTATGCTGCATAAAACATTAATGTGATGCATCTGTAGAAACCCACAGAGAACAATATGTTCTCAGATACCAAAAGGCGTTGTCAAAAACATCAAAGAAATTCAACTTCCGAGTCATCTTATCAAGATGAAAGTATGCTTAGCTACTGTATGTTTTGAAACAGTGGTAATACCAAAAGTGTTAGTCAGATGTGTGTTGGAAGGGGGACAGTAGATAAGAAGCAAAATTGCAGATTCTCAAAAGCAGCACCCAAGTATTAAGTGCAAGTGTCAGAACAAGGACAAAATGGCTAACTTGTCAAATAGTGGAACTCAGAGCTGCCTGTGGAATAAATACAATCATCTGAAGGCTGTACACATCACACAAGTGGCTGAAAATGGACCTCAAACCAGGCCACCTACCCAGTCAACAAAGTAAAAATAAATAAATAAACAAATACATATCAACACAATGCTAGCTGTATTTCTGATTAACTAATTATGCAGTAGCTAACAGAAGAATTTTGGTGCTTCCATCATTACTGAAGCCAGAACTGCTATAGGGCACAGACAACTGATAAACCCAGAAAACAACTAAAGAGCCAATCACCAAGAAATGCTAAAACTGTTCAAGAAATAAATTGCTTTATTATCTAATGTATGAACATGAATATTAGAAAAATATATGGATTAGTTAATTAAAATATGTAATAACTTGATTTTGACCAGCAGCCGAGCATATTCACTCATTACATAATAGTCATAAATTAGACAGCTGCCATGCATAATACAAAATATTTCACTGAGTTGCAGGAATGCTTGAAAAAGTATAAGAACAAACAAAAGCAGGTTGCTTCAATTATCAATTCACTAATCCAGTTTCTAGTGACTTTATTCCAATTTCCCTCTACATACTCCCTACAAACAGTTATCTGCAAGTGTACATTACCTCTCACCTGAGAGATTAACTCATTCAGTACTGAGGAGCAGGAGGCTAGTTATCCCCCTTAGTTCCTGAAGTCAGGAAACCACTTGATTGCTTGGAGCTGTTCTCCAAAATCCTGGGCTGACAACACACCTACATGATTTGCAATGTTGAATAACCAATGTAAGTTACAAAAAACAATACTAAAGCTATCTTTTAGATGATGGGTTACGTAGTTGTGCTGTTATCAAAGGTCTAGCTGGGGATGCTGATTTTATATTGTAGATTTACAAAAGAAATATTTTATTTGCCAAAAAATACTCATGTTAAGATCAAAGAAAAGGTTATAGCTTTGCAAGCTTGCAAATTGGACAGTAAAGATGTCACTAATACTTTTAACTTAATCTGTATAGTCTTTAGTCAATAGATTCTTCCCACTTTAACCACATATCTTTCTTTTTTATGGTCTCGCTTTGTACAATCCTAGTGGGAGCTAGTGACCATTAAAAAGCATTACTACTGACCTTGAAGGTACTTTACACTAATAACATCTGAAAGGTAACCATTTGAAATATCAGGACCCACTAGGGAAAGTCCCAAAACACAGAGACTGTATGCCTGAAACAAATAGACTTATTTATACTAAATCTGAGATGGCTATTTCTCAGAATATTCCCTTTGCTCTGAGATATGGTGATCGCAGAGTCAGTAAGTATAAGTGGGGGTGTAAGGGGGCTTGTCACCACACTAGGTGGTGCATTAGGGCTTGCCCCCTGCAAAAAAGAAGTTTAAATCAGAAGAGCGATGTTCGAGATTCGGTCATCTGCATAACCATACTTCTTTTAATAAACCAATCCCAATATATTTTTTACCCACTGACAATGTCCCTGCAAGGAAGAACACCCACTTTGTCCAAACTTAGCAGCATGGCAGACTACAGTTCATTCTTAAAGCGTTGCCACATTGCTTTTGCCTGAGATCTTCTTGTCTTTCTGTTTATTCCTGAAGTTAAAAAGAATCATAAATGAATCTTGTTTTTTGCATATTAAGCTCACACATTTAGAAACCTACTTGAGAACTGCATATACAACTAAGTGGCTAATAAGTGCTCACTACCAGCTCACCTTCAGAACTTCTGCCACTTTTTTAAATTAGCCCAGAATACTGCTTATTTGTATTTACTGTACTTTTGATCAGATTGATTTTGATCTGTGATAATCTTAGCTCGGGTCTGCTCCGTTGTCCTGTTTTTGTCATCTCTCAATCACAACAACATTAACATACAAGGCCATGTCAAACCCTGAGCTGTTGGACATGCTCCACTTAAAGAAATCCCAATCCCTCAGAGCCACACGTTCCAGGGATCTAAACCTTATCATCACAATGAACAAAACATGCTGGAGGGATAGGTTCCTGACCAGAGACTCCCCATACTCTGGAAGAGACTGCCCATAGTAGCATAGCAGAGCACCTCAATGGCCGTCTTCAAAAGGAACCTTGATGATTGGATGGGAGATGGGAAATTCACCCTGGGGATCATGTCAGTCACCCTGCTAGACAGGGGCCCAGAGAAGTAAATATTGTGGGAAAAAATTTCCAGGGAATTGTTATGGCTAGGCTTGCATAGGCCTTAGGGCCGATAGCCTAGTACCAACCTATGAACCTATGAACAATAAAATCACCATCGTTTATTTATTTATCATTTGTTGACTGGGAAAGTCCGACCAGGGCTGAGCCTATTTTCAGCCGAGGCCTGGGGGAAATGCTCCAGACGCATGTCTTTGTAACATGGGAGGAAAGCGGAGCACCAGGGGGAAAAACATGCGAATGCAGAGATGACATGCAGACTCCATACAGAAGGCACCCCGGCCAAGACTCTAACCATAGAACCTCTTGCTGTGAGGTAACAGTGCTAATTGCTACACCACTGCACCATAAGAGAGAGCCCCTTTCAATATTTGTATCCTATTTTAAATAGTTAAATTTATGTATTTTTATTCTCTCACCATAAGTGTAAGCCCCTTTCAATATTTTTATCCCATTTTTAATAGTTGTATTTTTATTCTCTCACAATGATGCTCCTGAAAAGTCACAAATCTTTTTAAGCTTCTTCAGTTTTCTACACGAATTCCACTGCTCATCTCATTCTTTTGGTATGTACCTCCCGCTATATTGCAATTTTTTTTTTTTATATAAGGAGAATGATTTAACTAGAAGAGTCTCTGCTAGTCCACCCAACAAAGCTGCTGTGTTTGTAATCTTGTGCACAGAATGTCTCTCTGTGTCCCAGCGGGTGATGTGGCTGCCAGTATCTTGTCAGCTCTTCTCTTACTAAATCAGTTTTTTGGAAAGTTTTCATGTCCATAAGAAAGAAACTTTTAAAAATAGTTGGGTATACCATCCTGAACCTTAAACCAAAAGTGACTTTTTACTATTTCTAAGTTTTAGGAGTTTGTGTTGCTTAGTTTCTTGTGAAAGAACTACCATTTTTGTTTTGACCAGGTAACAAACTTCTGATCCCACAGTTACTCCTTGTTCAAGTCACAAAAAGAAAAACTTAAGCAGATTGCCTTTGCCACACAGCAGGCTAGCAATTTACCTCAGTTGCAGGTTGGTGACTCTGCTGTGGCCAAAGCTGGTTCCTCAGACCACTCATCTTTTTCCTCGGATCCCTCTGGTGTAGCACATGCAGCCACTATCAACCAGGGATTAGACATGTCGTCTGCAGCTATTAGGGTCCCATCATTTGGCGAAGGAGAGCCACTCTTGTTGGTCTTGGGAGAGGGGATAGGGAAGGTGCCCCTGTGTAGCCAGAATGTTGTGTCCTTCCCTAGGGAAGTTGTCAGTGCTGTTAATAAACCTGTTTTCCCATTTCTTTAGGACCAATTGAAGAAAGGCATTCTTTCCTTTTGTGTACTACTGCACCAGTAAATTTGCTAGGGAGAGCCCTTTTATTCAAACTGGGTTGTAGTATTTACCTTTAACAAATCTTTTATGACAGGATACACCAGAGCCCCTCCGTTAGGATAGAAAAGAAGAAAATTCATTTCAGAATTTAAAGCAAGCTTTAGCTACTGCCCCAGCTTTAGGGTTACCAGATTATGGAAAGACTTTCATTTTATTATGTCATGACAAATAGATTTGCTCAGGGAGTGCTTGCACAGAAACATCAGGACAACTATCGTCCATAAGCTTATTATAGTGCAGCACTTTATTTATTTGACATTTGTTGACAGGGATAGTCCAACTGAGCAAGAACCCTTTTTCAGCAGAGGCCCGGCGAGAAAAGCTCCACAGTACAAACAAAGCAAGAAAAATTACAAGATTAAAGTAAAGTAACAACATATTGAATAAAAACAAATGAATGAGAGTCCAAGAGCCTCTGTAATACAACAAAGCAAAAAGATTGAGGAAAGTACTGTAAAATATACAGTAGCAATCTGGCAACGGTATATAACAAAAAGTATGATAGCCAGCAGCAAAAAACATTAATACGAGTAGTAAGAATATAAAAAATAGGTGATAACTGAAGACTATGAAGACACACTTGTATTTCATCAGCAGATATCTTTACAATTCAAAGTGGTATATTAGAGAGTCAAAAGTAGGGAAAGGAAGAACCGAGAGGACAGTGACTGCAGAAAGGGAATGGGTTCGCGTGGGACGAATACATTGGCAGAGCCAGGAGGTATTTATTTATTTATTTTACATTTGTTGACCAGGATAGTCCAACTGGATACTTGTCCATTTTCAGCAGAGGCCCAGGGAGAAAAGCTCTATACATACATACAGGAAAAACTGTTACATTAATCAAGTTAAAGCACTGGTACCGATACAATACATAGGATAAAAGTAATTCATTCTGTCATATATAAATATGATTTGTTATAGAGTAATAATTAGGAAGCAATGTAGGGGTGCCCAAAAGACCTCTTTATTTAGCACATGTTTATATTGCCAGAGTTAGTCAGGATTAGAGCAAGGACATAGCCATTGCCTTTTAAAGTACTATTTTAGATTTGTTTTGAATTGGGTTAGAATGGGTTCTGAAGTAAGTGAAGCAGGAACTGAGTTCCATATTTTACCAACAGAGTTGGCATATAGAGAGTCTCCAGATGAGTTGTTGCTTTAGAGGGTTTGGACTAGTAATTTGTTGGATGAGCGAAGTGTCTTGAGATTGCTGTAAGGGGTGATAATTTTTGTAAGTACGGGTGTGTTTTCAGGTTGGTAGAGAATTTTATGTGCTACTACTAGCTGATTGTACTGAAGTTGGATAGGCAATTCTGGTCACCCTAGATTCTTTAGGTTCAAACAGTGGTGTTTTCTGTATGGTGCTCCAGTGGCAAATGTAGCAATATGATTAAAGCAGCTAGAGAGTTTTTTAAGGTCACACTTACTGAAGTTTGTGAAGAGAGGGGATGCATAAAGGAGGGTGAAAAGTATATGTGTATGGGTAATTACCGCCCTAGCTAGTGGAGTAAGTAATGGTTTGATCTTGTATAGTGAGCCAAGTTTTTTATTAACTTTTTTAATAGTTTGATTTATGTGCATATCAAACTTGAGGTAGTTATCAACTGTTACACCTAAGAGTGATATTGTTAGATTTTATAGTAAAGGTTGGAGTGGAGGCTTTATGAGTGGGGGAGAAAAGCAGTAGCTTAGTTTTGTTAGGATTTAATAGGAGACATCGTTTACAGAGCCAATTTTCAACAGTATTAAAAATATTTTGGGATAGAGTCTGCAGACTTAAAGGGGTGGTGGCAGAGCAAATCAAAGTGGAGTCATCTGCATATTGAATGCAGGTGGCTGTTGGGATGACTGTGTACAGGTTATTAATAAAGATAGAAAATAATAGGGGTCCTAATATAGAGCCCTAAAGGACCCCAAGGGTGATAGGTAGAAGGGAATATAGTTTGTTCTGCCATAGTACAGCCTGTTGTCTACCACTCAGATAATAGCTGAACCATTGGATAGCCTGGACATCTAGGGGAATAGTTTTAAGTGTGTGTATGAGTAGTTGGTGGTTGACCATGTCAAAGGCTTTGGAGAGATCAAGAAAGAGGGCAGAAGAAAGCTTAATGTTGTTTCAGTTTTGATTAAAAACATTGGAGAAGGAGAGGAGGGTCGTGGTTGTACTGTGGAATGATCTGAAACCATGCAGTGAGTTAGCCAGGAGATTGTGCTGAATGAGATGGCTCAGGAGTTGTTTATGGATGCACTTCTCCATAATTTTAGCCAGGGGTGACAAAATAGCTATAGGTCTGTAGTTTGACAGTTCAGTGGAACTGCCCCCTTTGTGGAGTAGAATAACATAGGATGTCTTCCAGATGGAGGGGATAGTGGCTTCTGATATAGTTCTATTGATCAGGATAGAGATCGGGTATGCTATGGCATCTGGAACATTTTGTAGATACTCAGCTGGAAGGACATCCGCTGCAAGGGTGGTAGGTTTTAGTTTCTTGATTAGGGCACGGATAAGTGATGTGGAAACTGGTTGAAAGTTAAAGGGGAGTTGAGAACTAGGTGTGGAGGTCTTCAGACTTGGGCAACTGGGAGATAGTTGGTTAGCTAGTGACTGGACAGTTTCTGTGAAGAAATTATTAAAGGAATTGGCAATGTCTTCTGAAAGTTTTTGGATGGTAGCCGAGGGGGTAGGAGTTGGCATTGCCCTGGGTGAATAAGTTTATTTATGTCTGCCCAAAACATTTGTGGAGTTTGATGTTTCTGTTGTACATGGCAGTAAAAGTTTTTTTTTTATCTAGGGTGGTAGATTTTTTAGTGCTGTTCCTTAGTTGTCTAAATCTAAGTTGATCTAAGGGGGATTGTGCGGTATGCCAAGTGGTCCAAGCTTTGTTTCTAAGTAAGATCATTTGTCTGGTTTCTTCTGAAAGCCATGGAGCAGCTTTTGCTTTAGTTCTTATAGAATGTGCAGATGCATGGGTATCAAGGACGGGTAGGAATTTGGTGTTGAAATATAATACAGCTTCTTCAAGTGGTAGATGTTTTAGGACTGCCCAGTTACATGCTTTGAGTTCATTTTGGATATTAGCGGGGTTAAAGTTTTTGTTGTTTCTAATTGTTTTGTAAGTAGGTTAGTGGAGAATGTCAGTCTTATGCCTGATTATATAGGTAAGAAAATGGTCACTTATGTCTTCGGGTCGGGTACCGGCCCTATACATGTGGGGATGGCTATTAATGAGTATCCAATCTAGGATACTATCTTTGTTGTTAGGTTTACTGATCCTAGTAGGGGAGGATATGATCTGAGTAAATCTGTATAGATTTACATGGATGGTCAGAGATTCTGAGGAACAAATATTCCAGTCAATGTTGAAGTCTCCTAGAACAATGGTTTATTGAGGGTAGTTACTAGACAGCCAAGAGAGGATATTTTCTGGGGTGTTTGAGTTATTACCTGGGAGAATGTAGACACAAGCTATGTTAATACTTTTGTTTTTATTAATTTGAAGCTTGGTAATGAGAATTTCAGCATTATCAACACAAAGTGGTTGTGTGGAATCTAGAGTAGTTTTGTATAGTACAGCTACCCTTCCTCCCTTCCTATTGGTACAGTCTAACCTTAGTATGTTATAACCTGGGGGTAAAACCTTATTATCTGCTACTGAGGTACCATTTGAGAGTTTTCTTGAAATCTTTTTATATGGGTAATATTTCTGAGGGTCGTGGGAAGCTTGTTCCAAGAAAGAGCAGGGAAGTAGCTATAGAGATTCTGACCAAAAGATTTTTCAGGTTTGTGAATCTGTAACTGACCTAGGTCTAAGCTTCTGAGGGACCAAAGGGGTTTATAGAGGGAGACAACTGAGGAGATGCTAGGGCAGGAAGAGGGCTTATTCAAAATAGAATGGATAACAAGTAGTTGTGTAAGTAACAATTGGTTAGGAAACTCAAGCCAACAGAGTGTATGGAGAGCATGACAGTGGTGAGATTGATGTCAGGTTAGCTGCAAATATAGTGACTTTGTTATAGGTCGTTTTGAGCTTGGAAGGTAGTGAGGACTGAAGCTGGTTAAGATTTGGGAGCTGTAAAAGAAGTTAGGGAGAAGATATGCTTGGGCAAGTAAGATTCCAAATTTCGACGTGAGGAATTTTTTTATTTCTATACAGAAGGCCAAGCTTTTGGTGGGTTTTCTTGATACTGTGAAGAACATGAAGATCAAATTTAAGTTGGTCATCTATAATTACTCCAAGGAGTTTAGTGTGGGAATCAGCTAAGATAGAGGTATTGTTAAGGGAAGAGATGGTAAAAGAGGACTCAATATGATAAAGAGACTTTGGGAGGAAGAAAAGAGGTTTTGTCTTTTTAGGGTTAAGTATGAGTTGATTATTGTGAAGCCGTGTTTCAGTGAGGTTGAGGGATGTTTGTGTCAGGGTAAGGAGGTCAGCTGGGTTGTCAGCAACAGAGATGATTGTGGAGTCATCTGCATACTGTATGAGGGATGACTGAGGACAAGATGTATGAAGTTGATTAATAAAGATGTTAAATAGTAGAGGGCCGAAAACAGAACCTTGTGGGACACCCATTTTAATGGGGAGAAAAGGAGATAGAGCACAGAGCCATTTTACAGATTGCTGTCTGTCAGTGAGGTAGCTGTTGAACCAGGATAAAGTAGCTGAAGAAAGGTGGAGTTGAGAGAGCTTAGAGAGGAGGGTGGGGTGAGAAACAGTGTCAAAGGCTTTGCGAAGATCTAAGAAGAGGCAGAACACTAGTTTATTATTATCTAAGGCTAGAGAGTTAATGAAGGAAATAAGTGCAGTAGAGGTGCTGTGGTGGAAGCGGAAGCCATGTTGAGCTGGGGTAATCAAGTTTTCTTGTGTCAGAAAAGCTGAGATTTGTTTATGAACACAGTGCTCAAGAATTTTCTTGATTTTGATTAAATTTTCTTGAACATTCTTGATCCTGTTCCAAAGGGATTTCCTCCATGTTTAAGGGTGATGGTTATTGCCACCATTCTAGTCTATCTTGTGCAATCACTGGTGCTCAGACATGATCTGATAGCAGCCGTCCCTCATTCTGTGTCATCTCTCTTACTTAAAATGATAATTCAACCCCTCTCGACTGCACATCTAACTAAATATGAATTTACTCTTCTCTCTAATCCATCTATTTCTTTCATATGCTGTCCTTTTCTAAATCCTGCATCTTTCTTACCTACTGCTGACGATGGTGAAGAGCATGACTGTATGTGTGCGTGTGTGTGTGTGTGTGTGTGTGTGTGTGCGCACGCGTGTGCGCATGTGTGTGTGTGTGTGTGTGTGTGTGTGTGTGTGTGTGTGTGTGTGTGTGTGTGTGTGTGTGACTAATTAGCTGCTTTCTCCTAGGAATGACTTAAAGGACACTCCTGTACCCAACACTGAACTGGACCTATTTGTGGATGGTTCCTGTAGAAAAGATCAACATGAAAATCTGGTTGCAGGAAAATCTGTCTGCACCAATAATGATGTTTTGCTTCATCAAAGACTATTCTGTCCATTTAGCTGAGTTAGTGGCTCTACAAAGGGCTTGTGAGCTATCCAGAGGAAAAGTTGCTAATGTTTATAAAGACAGTCGCTACACCTTTGGTGTAGTACATGATTTTGAGCAAAGAGTATTTTTTTAACCTTAGCAGGAACTCAGATTAAAAATTATTTTTGTTAATGCTTTTTTAGATGCTCTTATGTTACCTAAAGAATTAGCAGTAGTTAAATGTAATGCCCATCAAAAGGATACAGATACTGTTTCACATCAAAATAATTTGGTAGATCAAGCTGCTAAGCAATTTGTAGAAAGACTTTGTACAAATTTACATGTGATGTTATTGCAAGAATCTAACAGTGATGATATGCTTGATTTTAAAAGAAAACTCCATCCAAAAGTCAAGTTTTTCTTTCCAGAAAGTATTTTTGCTTCCCTGTAATCCAACACTGAATACTTCATATACAGAAAAAACAACATTTAATAATTATGTTTGCCTTTCCTGCATTTGTCTCACCTATTACATCACAACAGCTACTAAGAGTGGCAGAGTAATTAGCTAAGGTCACTTATCCTAACTGCAGAGCCATTAAGAAAACAATGTCTCTTAAACAATCATGTTATCAGTTACAGATTGTCAGCATCAGGCCTCAGATAAATAGTATAACCTGGAGTCTGAACAAAGGCAGGGCTTTCATGCTTAGATTTCAGATGCAAATATCTTTCCCTTTTATAAAATCCAGTGCCACGAAGAAAGAAAGCAGATATGTTCATCTAACTCTTCCTACTTTCTGTCATTTGAATCTGTATTTTTTCTACACTGTAATTTCTGTAAAAGTGCATGTTCTTCTGGAGTTGGGGAAAGAAGATTAATATCAAAGACTTTAATTATAGCTGCAATATTTAAAACAGTGAATGCAACACAGCCCATCTCGGCCCAAGTAACCCCTATAAATCACAGGGCTCAGATTTCTCACACTTCAGCAATGAACTACAGTTGTTACTTTGAAAAGAACAATTAACTGAGCTATATTTTCAAGCCTGTCATTCAAACATTCCTTAAAATGTTGCAACAGAGATGGCCACAAATGAAAATCAGAGGAACCACAGTAACTACAAATGTGGATCGATGCTGACAGTGAAAAGTAAGCAGTCACAGCAATGTCATAAACTGAAGACAGAGAAAACTACAGTAAATGATGCCCTCATCATAAGGATTTCTTCCTGTCCGTCTAACATGACATCAGGAAGGCAAAGCCATTGACTGTAAAACAAAATAATGCTAGCCATGGTAGCCTCCTTTAGATCATTTTGGGGTATAACAAAATAGAAAATAACAGTAACCATTTACTTTGATACAGAGGTATTAGCGGTGCGGTAAAGTTCACGTCTAGTTGAAAAAAATATGTTTTTCAGTTTCTGGTTGCAGCTCACATTTAAGTGAGTATCCAAGCTGAAGCATCACAGTGAGAAGTTCAGAGGTGACTTAAAACAGAAGCAGTAAATCTGACGATGGGTTATGGTGACATCTGTATGGCCAACTGGTGGTGCCTACCTCCTTGCTACCTTGCCTAGTAAGGGCATATCGTTTACCAGCCCATGCATGTAAGACATCATTATTTAATCAAATTACCTAAAAATGGTATGCCCCTCATATCTCCTCTTTGATATTTCAGCATGTTAATAATTCTACATTATGTCTAACATACAGTGTTTGCAAAAATTCAATTATTAAAGCTGCATGCTTGCCACCACCTTGGGGACCTTTTGTTTATGTGCAGCTGGACTTTCTCCAAATGCCAAATGTCCTTAATTAACAATTTATGCTGTTGTGGTATGCATGTTTCCTGCATGGGTGGAAGCTTTCCCATGTCATAAGGCAAATTCTGTGACAGTTGTTAAGAAACTACTTTTTGAATTTGTACCTAGATTTGGTGCACTTTGTACTATCAATAGTGACAGGGGAACATATTTTAATAATTCCCTGACCAGAGAGCTATGCAATATTGTTTAAGACTAAGTTGCGCCTTCACTGTTCCAACCATTCACAGTCATCTGGATTAGTAGAGAAGGTCAATAGGGTCCTTAAAAATAAGATTTCAAAGATTTGTGTTGAAAAAAACCTTACATGGCCAGATGCACTTCCCTTAGCATTAGTGATTATGAGGAGTACATTGAATACCTCAAGGAGATTGAGCCCCAGTGAGATATTAATGAAGAGAGCATGGCCCTTGCAGCTACTCCCCTGTCTCAAATGAAGAATTAGCTCTAATGGATAATGTTATATTGTCTTACTGCAAAAAATGTATTCTTTTCTTGCAGTACCACAGAACTGTACAAGAAACTCATCCTCAACCTCTTGACCAGCCCTGTCACCAACTACATCCCGGTGATTGGGTTTATGTTAAAACTTTCCAGAGAAAGAACTGTTTGAGTCAGAAATGGAAAGACCCTTCCCAGGTCCTGCTTACCACCTTCACTGCAACCCGCCGCACAGGACTACCAACTTGGATTCATTCATCGCATTGTAAAAAGATTTGTCATGTGGAAGCCCCAGAAGAATCATCTTTGCCAGCGAAGAAAGATAAAAGAGAGGAAGGATGAATCTGCCCCAGTGAAGGATTAAAAGAGAAAATCAACTCAGATGATAGTCCATGATGAATCCAGCGACAACAGTTACTGTTACTTTGTTTTTATTGCTGTTTCCTTTTATAAACTGGTCAAGAGAAAATAGTTTCCTCTTGGTTGTTCGACAGTAGGCTGTGGACTTAAATGTGACAAGCTTTTGGGTATGCTTGCATATACCGCATCATTCTAAGGCAGGGATTCCCATGATTCCAATCCCTGCATCTCAAGGGACATTTGAAAAGGAACTTAGTGACATTAATCTAACTTGGTGTAATGTGACTGACTTTTCAAAAGTTGTGTTTCTTCAGCTTATGACCACAAATCGTGCAGACACATGTTATGCCAGAAATGGGATTGTACCAGTGGGAACCAGCAGATGCAATGACACCAGACATGAAAGGGGCTGAACTCTTTACACTTAAAAAGCTATGACTGGGGGCGTGGCATGATAGAGGATTGTTACTACATTTACGGTGATCCTGCCTACACATGGTTGCCTTCAAACTGATTTGGATGTTGTTTTGTAGGCTATATCACTCTTGCTATTCAACATTACAAGAAGCCTCCAGCAGGCAGACTGAGAAATAAATGGGTAATTCACTAAGTAGAGGATGTATTTTCAGTCTTTACTCATGGGTATGGAATGCAAAGGACAATGCTCGTAATCACCATCCTTGCTCATATTGTTTAAGAGGTAGCAAACCATAATTCACATCACATCACGATGATAAATCAAAAAGTGACTGAAATTTGAACTGTGGTATTGCAAAATTGTCTGGCACTCGACATAATGCTAGTTGCCAAGGGGGAGGGGGGTCCTGTGCCCTAATAAGAAGTCATTGTTCCTATTAGTGACTAACATGATGAACAAGAAAAGTTAGCCAGTTTCATGGAACAAAGAGCCAAGGACCTGGACAGCACATCTGAACAGTTGACACTTTCTGGATGTCTGGGCAGTGCATTTGGTTAACTAGGAACTAGTATATTGCAAGGTATCATTACAATAATGGGTATTAGTCTTTAAGTCATTTTAATATTTTCTGTTCTAAAGGCTGTGCTTGCAAAATGCTTAATCTTACCTGCACGCATAATGCCACTTATAAAATCATGTAATGATGAACAAATTATTGATGATAATGAATATTATGATGCTGAAGCATATTTTATCAAACTAAGAAGAATCAAAATATAATTGTGGATGACACTCATAGTGTCAGAGGGAAGACTGTTATGGAAGATTATTTTTATTCTCCACAAAATGCATATCGGTTAAAACGTTCATAGGTGTTTACTAGGCTAATGACTACAAGGGCCTTTTTAAGCCTAGCCATAAATCCCAAATCTCTGACAAGTTCTGATACCCTTGATAAGTGTAAGCATGGGCCTGGGAGAGGAACCATTTACAGGTTACCTGTTTGCATTAGAGACATAGATGCCAAACCAGGGATGAACTTCCAGTTTCCCATCCAGTTGACCTAGTTGCACTTGAATTGGGTTAGGGAGGAGCTCTCCTTCACATGGATGGGGAGCCTGTCTACAGAGAGGGTAGTCTTTGGGATACATACCTATCTCTCTAGCAGGTCCTATTTATATCACAGGCAAGGTTTAAGTATTTAGAATCGGTAATTCTGGTACTGTTTGTTTTGTGGATATGCATGAGGTCCATCAGAGTGGGGTCTCACAATGCCCTGCATTTATACCTTTCAACCTCTTAGAATAAGAACTCTGGACAAAGCCATGAAAAAAAGTTGTACAAATTGGGACAATTTTTAAATATTGCTCTTACAAACTTAGAAAGTTGATAGAGTAACGGGTTTTGCATTAGCATGGATTTTCTGAAGGGTATGAAATAACTTCTATCTTTAATGATTTGCCACTAATTTGCCAGAAAGCAACAATTTTATTAAAAACAGATCAAAAATATAAGGCAAAAATCTGGACATTCTGCAAAATTCTGTACAGTTGAGAGTTATGCCTGCATGCCAGGCATAGATCTCCCCTGAAAAGCCTGTAGGAGACAGAATACAAGGATAGGGCCTTGAGACGGTCTGCATAGAACATATTACTTATACCCTGTATTCTTTTAGTGAGAAATTTCTGTGGACATTCCAATTGTTGGATATGCCTGGCTAGGTGCATACCAAAGGGTGCACTGCACTCAATGATAAGTCTGATGAATGCCAAATACAATGGAACAATGACTTCCTTGGACTTAGATGCCATACCTTTGTTTATAAGTTGTGCAACATAGAATGATTTCCTCACCACTGTAGAGACATGATAATCAGAGGCTAGATTACTATCTATGTGTGTCCCTAAGTCCCTGACAACTGGTCATCTCCAAGGGGTGTGTTGTCAATATGATAGTTACCAGGGCTGGATGACTTCCCAAAGGATACTATTATGCATTTCTTGGCATTTAGTTGTAGTTCATGGCTCTGACACTGTGGAAAAATACTGAAGTCAACATATTTTGTATTCTGTATTTAAAGGGTTAAGCAGAAAAATGTTCACTGCGTGCAAACTGAAATGTTCTGGAAAATGTTGATCACTGAGGAATGCAGGAGTTAATCTTAAACTGCTGATAAAGTTAATGGTGCAAGAATAACTGTGGTACTGGCTGGTAAAAACAAGTAATCAAACTATCAATTTTAATGAATGTTCTGTGTGCTACGTGTATGTACGTGCAGGAGGGTCTATATAAGGAGAACTCAAAGTACAAGTAGCCAGACTGCTGGCATATTACTATCATGTAGCAGATCTCCATGCATGTAAAATTAAAGCTGTTTTACTTGCTTACAAGAACTTGGTGTGATTCTTCCAGAATATGTTAGAAGAGTAAAATCTTTCGAGAGAGATCAGGCTCTCGAATGAAAGACCTCCAACTGAAACAGGTTGAAATTAGAGGCCAGTCACTCTTTCCAGATTCAATCCGTGAGGTGGCAGCGAAACAGGGCGGAGGAATCACAAAGGTAAGCAAAAAGAAAAGCTATTTTTGTTGTTTCTGATTGGAATTTTTGTCTAAATTTTAAGGGACTAGTCAAGGGAGAAATTGAATTTTCTCAAAGTATAAGGGTATATGTGAATAGATTCCATATACAAGAGATCTCAGGAACAGGAATAGTTTCCTGAAGATGAAAAGTTTATGTTTGATTTACACCCAAAGAATGTAAAGTATTTAGATAAATGGGAACATGGGTTTAGTGGATGTTTAAATAAGTCAGAATGTCAAAATCTAGTAAGATTACTGCTAAACAGGCAGGAAATAAGACAAATGGCTGGAGGAAGCAAATAAAAACATAAGGAACAAAATTTGAAAAAGGGTGTGGTAATTCAAGTGAAAAAGATGTGTACTTTGTTCAAGGAAGATAATGAAACTTCCATAGTCAGTCGCAGTATCCAGACCCTGCACAGGTTATTGAGGTGCCCCGACCAGGACCCAGGACTGGAAAATTAAGGAGAAGGTAGATCAGGAAGGAGAGGAATACCCACTGATAGAAGTGGCAAATCCTCGTCCTACCATATTATCCAAAGTAGATATGCATAAATTATGAGAATGAGTTATAGATTAAACGCTGTAGAATTTGAACAAGTAATAAGGCAAATCCTAGGACCTGATTGGCACCTTATTTGGAACTTGGGACCCCTGCTACCAGAGGAAGGGGAGCCTTGCCGTTTAACTCGAGTGTGTAGAACCAGAATAAAGACTCTCCTAGATAAAATAGAAGAACATTGGAAGCCCAAAGCAGATTGGACTTGCATTAATCAATCGCGTTCAATCAGATGGACAATTATCTACATCGTCTCACACAATGTTTTGATGCTCATAGTGGGTTGATTAAGGCAGAAAATCAGGCAAATGAATGAACAGCAACTGAAAATGCATTCTAAAGGGCTGCAAGACAGCCATTGGTAACTTTATACAAAAGCATATGATCACACACAGGACAGCCTTATGGATTATGCTAGACATGCTGAGAAATACCTGAAGGAAAAAAAAATAAAAAGCCCAGACTTTTACAGTTAGTGAAGATGGAACTTTAATGTTAGTTCAAGGTTCCGGAGGCATAAGTCATTCTGAGGATTTAAAGAGGGAGTGTTTTAAGTCGTAAGAAAGGACATTTCGCCAGAGATTGCAGAGGACCGGAGAAACCGATGGTTGCTTCCGTGGTACATGACTATATGATGGTCAAAAGACGTAGATGGAGGGTATGAGGAAGAAGAAGAAAGTGAGAATGGGGAAATAGGTATAAGTGAAGACGATGGGTGGGGACAGGAAATGGCAGAAAATGAGAAATATCAAATGGTAAATCTAACAGCACTAGCATCAACTATGCAATTGGAATCCCAACCAGTGATCACATTGCAAGTTGAGGGCCGAGACAGAATTTCTTTGTGACTCAGGGCTTCTGCGTCTAGTTAGAAGTACTGCCATATCATCCGATGTTACCTCGGATGAATATGTGCTTGTAAAAGCAGCAAATGGTCGTATTTACAAGAGCCATTGTCCAAACCTCTGTGGTTTACCCGACCCAGAGACAACCAAACCATACGGTTCCGGTAATAATTTCAGAAATCTGCCCAGTACATTTACTAGGAAGAGATTTAATGCAAGTGTTCGGTATAGCAGCCGTCCCAACCTCCACGGGATGGTGGCAAGGAGAATAGAACTGAATAGTGCAATGCTATTAGAGGGCAGGGAGATCTACATTACTGGTATAGTAATGATTTGATAGAGACAGGCCCCAGAGTGTAAATTTGGCATTAAGCGTGTCAGATCCATTACATTGCACAATGTATTACAGAAGATGTGCGGACCTGATTTAGAATACGAAAAGAAATTTCTTAGTTTTAAAGTCACCAAACTAGTATTGCATAGCCTTTTTGGGACACACTAGGTAATTCTGCAGTCACATGTAGCCTTACAAGGGATATGCAGCTGCTGTATAAGAATGAATTAACCACACATATTTCAGTCACGGAGGGTGAAGGAATGTCATGGTACCTCGTGGGTAAGAAAATAACTGAATGGGTAGGATGGACACCAGAACAGGCATTCAGGTTCAAAAACTTAACTGGGTTACACAAGCCAGACTGACGTGCCACTCAGGGAAAGAACTGATACAATCCCCCCTGGGACACCCATGGAAGAATCTCAATTGCAGATGATTGCAGGACAGGTAAAGATTACACCCAAGTCAGAATTTAGACCTCATGTATCCCTTGAGCAGAAAGGCAGAGGAGGGCATTTTACCGGTAATCACAGCACAAAACGGATGGGACATGGAGGATGGTACAAGACTTACAGGCAATAAATTAGTCCCGGATCCGTCTATTCTGCTGAACGATATCCTTCCAACAGATAACTACTTTTCTGTAATTGATATCAGTAATGCCTTTTCTCTATTCCCTTGCAGGAAGATAGTAGATTTTGGTTTGCATTTTACGTTTATGGGCAGCCATCTTCTCACAAGAGATGTCCACCAATTTGGCTCAGTTCCAACCAGCCCAAGGGTGCCACCTACTGCTGTCGTGGATGATATCCTCCTGGCGAAGAACTCTGTAAGTGGTTATACTATCTCTGGGAAGGGCAGGCGATTAGATGACAGCAGAAAGAATGCGCCAACTACAAAAAGAAATGATGTCCTTAATTTTTGCAATACCGATATTTTGGTAAAGATTTGCTGCACTGGACAGACAAGGCAGTACAGGCATTTACTAGGATCAAGCAACTGATAGCTGGGTCAGCAACATTGGGGTTTCAGATTACAGTAAGACCTTTATACAGACTGTAGATTGCAAGCAGGGATTTATGACATCTGTTTTAATGCAAATGTATGGACCATTGGCATTTTACTCTAGCAAATTAGACTCAGTAGCACGAGCATTACCACACTGTGTGCAAGTTAAAAGTCCCGCGACTCTAGCAGTCATCCTTCTGCAGGACAAGTTAACATTTCTGTCACCTAGCAGACATTTATCTTGTATACATTGCTACCTGTTGCTGAAGACGGTATTCCATGTATGGCTTAGATCTCATACTCATTCTAAGTTCTACCAAGACCGGATCTTAAAGATCACCTTACTACATGCGGACTGGACACTGTTTGTAGATGAAACAGGCACCACGCAGGTAGGTATGCAGTTACTACTGCTGATTGCTGTGACAAGGGCATGTCTCCGGATAGTCAATATGCCTTATCTACGGTGCATGTGTTTGCTCAGCAATGGAAAAATAGGGGATGGTTACAACCTGGAAAGACATTATGCACAAAGACCTAATCCTTGAATTACTACAAGCCGTCCAATGGCCCACGGGTTTGGCCATCTGTAAATGCGCTTGCTCATACCCGCTAAGGACCCCGGTATCACTTGTAATGCCCTAGCAGACAAAGCAGCCAAAGAGGCAGCTATGTCCAGTACCTTTTCACTTGAAACCACACCTACAGAATTACAACCAACAGATAAATTTGATTTGCAAACCTTACAAGTCATGCAGGAACTTAGCACAGTACAGGAAAAACAACGCTGACTAGGGTATGGTGTTAGGCAGAACAAAGGAATCTATGTGGGACCGGATAATAAATATGTTTTGCCTACTAATCTTTTAGATATCCTGCAGCTATGGTTAGAATTATCCACCTTACCTTTGTCTATCCTGCATAGTATGTGCTAAATACCACGGGAGGGGGAGGTCAGAGTTGCTCCGCATCCAACACAACACCCCTATCATTTTCATATACATGGACTTTTAGTAATAGTAGATGCATTTACTAAGTGGGTTGAGGCTTTTCCGTGACACATCCGGATGCTCAATCAGTGGCTACTACTCTGACAACGGCACATTTTGTCAATCAGATCATACAGAAACTGTCTACAGTTTTCCAAATTGAATGAAACACCATTGTTGCTACCCACCCACAGTCAGCAGGGTTGCATTCTAAAAGGCAGTTGAGAAAACTCATGGGCGGGACACATCAGTCTTGGATTACCTGTCGAGATAGCTGAGTACATGAGGAAAATGCTGACCAATACTAACAGCTGTTTAATGATTGTTTTCAGGTTCAAGAGACGACAAGATCACGGAAATCAGACCCGGCGAGAGTGGGTCTGGATCAAAATAATCCCAAATGGGAGGGCCTACCCAGGTGCTAATCTCAACTCCAACAGCAGTTGGCGGATTAAAGAAAGGTCCTCATGGATAAACATTTTAAGTTAAATAAAGACTTTGAGTTTCCCCTAGGAACAAACAGAGCAGCAACAATCATGAAGGACAATAAATAAGAGGAAAATGGTTCTATTGCAATGTTTTATTGTTTATAACTATTGTGATTGTAATATTTCTGTTTTGGACATTTCTGTCTTTTAATGAAGCTAGCCATTCAAAAAAGACAAACACACCAGCTGGCATCCAAACTTTAATACATATCCAAGCATTAAATATGCATATGCATCCTCAATGAATGTCTCAAATTGTTGGGTATGTACTGCAATACCTACTGTACCTCTGGGAATAAATGATACTTGGAATAGTTTGTTGTTTGAAACCACAGAAGTACCACTGAGACACAAAGAATGTGCCTGCCTCTGGGCGTAAAATGGAACAGTGTTGTTGTTTGAAAAGATTGGTGAAGGTAGCCAATGTAATTTGACAATAGTTGAAAATTGTACCCTAGAAGGGCAGTGTGAGACTAAGCATATAAATGGTTACCATATGGCTGTCAGGAAGTTGTTTTTTAGGATATCGTAACATTGATCGTCATGGATTTATCACCATGACTAAATCCATCTGGGAACTGAGAAAAACTCAAAAACTGTTAGAGACTAAGTTTCTGAACTGATTAAACCTGGTCCCACCCCTTACTGACTTTTTCCAAAAATCTGTTTGGAAACTGGGGGGTGTGTTGATGAACATTTTAATTGCTGTATGTGTTGTATCTCTGCCAATGCTACAAAAGCATATTCTGATTATGAGAAGGTATACAAATAAACAGTATACAAAATGTTGTAAGGGGATGTGGGAAAAAAATACTGAAGTCAACATATTTTGTATATTGTATTTAAAAGTTAAGCAGAAAAAAATTCACTATCGCGCAAACTGAAATGTGTCTGGAAATGTTTGAGGAATGCAGACACCAATTATTTGTTTGTGTTAATCCCTCCTGGAGAACAATGACAGCTCCTAATTTGCAATCATCTGCAAATTTAGTCAGCCAGAGACCACTGACATTGGCCTTGATTTCTGAGAAGTAAATGCCAAAAAGGAGTGGTCCAAAGACTGATCCCTGAGGAATTCCACTTGTGACTGGCCTCTTTGTAGAGGTGGACTCCCCATTTCTAACTTCCTGGGTCCTGTCTGTGAGCCAGCTGGCTATCCACCAGGTGACATACGGCTTTGAACCTAACCTCTTGAGTTTGTCAACAATGCCCGAGTGGGGTATTGTGTCAAATGCCTTGGCCAGGTCAAGGTAGGCAGTGTGAATGATTTTGCCCTCATCCATTGCTTTGGTGACTTTCTCAAAGAAGTCTACCAGGTTGAGTAGGCATGATCTGCCCTTGGCGAAACCAAATTGGGTTGAGTCCAGTGTCTGGAGGTTTACTATATCTCTGTTGATCATCTCCATGATAATTCTTTCCGTGGCTTTACATATAAGATTAGTGTGATTTATGTGTCTGTAGTTTCCAGGGTCTGTAGCTGGCCCACCTTTGTGCAGAGGAATGACTGTTGCCTTTCTCCATTCATGACCCACGAACCCTGTTTGGAGGCTACAGTTAAATAGTAATTCCAGTGGCCCTGATAGGTCATGTTGCATACTATTTAAAAGGCATCTTGGGAAATTGTCTGGGCCCACTGATGTAGTGTTCTTGATCTTAGAGAGACCAGTAAGAACCTGTTCCCTAGTGATAGTAGGGGGATTTATATTTGGTGATATTTTCTGAGGGAAGGTTGAGGGGAGAGAGGAATAAAGTTGGAGCTGAATTTATCAGCCAGGAGGTTTGATATATCTTCTGGCTCGGTATAGGTGGCTCCATTTACAATGAGCTGTGCAAACAATTGTGTATTGCCTTTGATGTTGGGGACATTGCTAAAGAATGCTTTGTGGCAGTCCTTGGCCTGGGAGGCCAAATTTACCTAAAATTTGGCTTTGGTAGACTTTATTTGTCCTTGGAGTTGTTTGTTTAGTTTGATGAGAGTGCTTTTATCCTCCTGTTATGCATCCAATTGATTTTGTGATTCCACCAGAGTGGCTTGTTTTTTGAGTTAGTTATGTACTTCTACCTGGTGGGTACAGCTGCCTCTGTGCAGCTATTAACATGCTTGTACAGGGTTTCTGTGAATAGTTCTGTGTAGGCAGAAGTGTTCTTAGGGTTTATAGGGGTTTGAAACTTTGCCAGGTTCTCACTTAATAGCAGGAGGGTTAGCCTTAGAATAGTTCCTGAATATTAATGGTTGATCATGGGGTCCAGGTTTTATTTTTACGTCAAAGGAGACTATTTTGTGGACTAACCTTACCAGGGAAGGCATTACAGTAGCGGGTGTGCAGCACTCTCCCATATTAGTGAGGACCAGATCCAGTATGCTTGTACTCCTGGTTGGTGTATTAACTATCTGGTCCAGGGAGTTTGTGTTTACAAAATCCAGGAATCTTTGTGCATGTACATTTGATGTTGTATAGGATTACCAATTAATAGTGGGATGTTTAGTGTTTCTAATAAGTTTAAATACATGGTATGGGTTTCCTGGGTAATAGACGGGGACCTATAGCTTGCAAGGAAGTGGTATTGGATTTTACCTATGGTGATTTGAACATGGAGCAGCTCAAGTGCATTGTCCTGTTTGACCGGCCTTGAAGTATATTTATTTTTTGATGTAAATAGAGACCTTTAGTCCATGCTGTGAAGTAGCTGGTCTAAATGTGTGGAAGGCATTAAAACCTTGCACTGTTAGTGTGCTCTCTGCGGTTTTAAACCACATCTCAGTGAGTGTACAGCCATCAGCATTCTCTAGGGTAAAGAGAGCTTCCAGGGAGTGGAGTTTTTTGTTTAGGCTCCTAGCACTGAGCGGTAATACCTTTAGCTTTTCTTGGTTTTGCTTTGCTATGTCAGAAGTACTTTCAGTTTGGCATTTCCTAAAAAAGGCACTATGGGGGCAGACAATGTTTTAGCTAATATTCAAAAGCCTAGAGGGGAGAGGTGCAGACCATCCCTGGCAAAGCGGAGTGGTCTGTTGACCATCTACTTCCATGGTGACAAATATTGCACTCCCTTAGAATGACACCAGAAACTAAGCCAATTATTAAAGTCGATCATATTAACTTGCAGTTTCTTCACAAATGAGTCAAATAACATGTTTATAATATGTTTATGTCAAAGGAAAAATGAAAACAGATGCATGATTATGGAAGTATAGTAGCTTTATATTTCAAGTCTCTTACAATTGCACAGCTGCATTCTGACAGATATTTGAAGGCAAAGTAAATGCTGAAGGAGTTAAAGGATGTTATGCTACATTTGTGTTTGAAAAATTAGTAAATTATGTCAGGTATCCATGGGAACCAGATTAATTAACATTTGTTCTGGCCTTCTCAGGCTGGGGGATGGGTCTTTACAAGGATGTCTGTGAGATAGTGTGTACTAGTACCAAATGGTACACAGGTGCAGGCCAATAAATCGTAAGCACATGTGGTCTGTGTTTTAAAAAGGCATATTTGTCAAGTAGTCACGTCAAGCTCTAAGCAAGGATCACGAGGACATAAAATATTTAAACATTTTATTTACTTATTTTTTATTTATTTATTTATTTATTTATTTTATTTTATATTTGTTTACCGGGAAAGTCCAACTGGGCAGCTACCCATTTTCAGCAGAGGCCCAGGGAGAAAAGCCCCACATATAAAACACTGTTAAAAATAGATATATATTATTATTTGCTAAAAGCTATGCAATGCCAGAGTTCTGCATGCATGAAATGGATAATCTTTTCTTCTTTATTCTTGCAGACTAATCTAAAAATTTAAGTAGGCGGTCTTCTCCCAGTGCTGTTTATGAAATAAACAAGTACTTTGCACATCCTGAAGCAGTATTCTTGACTGAAGACTAAAAGGTAAAATGTTTTATTTATGCATTTCTTCCACAGGAAAAAATAGATTTATATTTAGATCTATTTCAGTTTTTTTTCCTACACAGACTTTGGTCACTGAGAGGAAATACCTCAGGATTCTGGGTCTTATGGCATCTATGATTCACAAGATAACTATGGCAAGACTTCACATGGAAAAAATACAATGGTATTTGAGGTCTCTTCGGTGCCATCACCAACACTCTTTATCTTTTCATATTCTAGTTCTGGGATCTGTGAGACGAAAAATCACTTGGTGGAGATATCAAATATCCCTGAATCCAGGTTTCCACTTTTCACCTCCTGCTCCAAAACAATCAGTCACTACAGATGCCTTTTACTTTGACTGGGGAGTAGTGTCAAAGTGGATAAAATGTCAAGGTATATGGGATATTTCAAGGTATCTGGGATAACAAAGACAGGCTCAAGCACTTAAATATTAAATAGATGTCTGTCGTTATCATGGCACTCTTTCTCTGAATCACCTCTAGTCCCCAGGACCACTTCAGGTTGTTACAGACTATACCACAGAGATGTGGTACATAAACAAGGAATGTTTATCCCCTAGATGAACTAGCCATGTTAGCATGGGATATAGCTTTACAGAAAAGTCTCACTCTACAGGCATCCTACATTCTGTCAGAGCAAGATTGTGGGCTGAACAAGCTGAGCAGGTCCAAAAAAGACCCTCAGGAAATGAAACAAGATCAGGGGACTTCCAATATTTTGATCCATCTGTGGGGAGTTCCTCAAGTAGACCTTATTGCCTCCTCTCTGAACAATCAGTTGGCAAAATTCTGCTTTAGGACTGCATGCAAGAAGGCCTTGAAGACAGACGTCTTTTCTTATCCTTGGACAAGACATTTCCTGTATGCTTTTCCATCCTTTCCACTAATATCCAGGGTTTTTATGAAGATTCAGAAGGAACCCCCAAAAACATTGTGGTGACTCCCTTCTAGCCCAGGGAACAGTGGTTCTCCCTTCTTTAAGAAATGGCCAGAGGCAGTTACCACAAGCTTTCTCACAGACTAGATTTGCTCACTGAAGAACAGGAATATTTGATACATCCTGACCCCAAACAACTTCAACAGGCTCCCTGGATGATAGGCTCTTAATACCCTTTAGGCACTTGTTTACTGAGGATGTCCAGCAGGTACTAATGGAGGCAAGAAAGCCTGCTACTAGAAAATCATATATAAGCAAATAGAAAAGGTTTTCTAATTGGTGCCAACAGCATAACCGGCATCCATTGAGGGCTACTGTTTCTCTGGTTTTACATTATATGTGTGAGTAATTTTTCTACGGCCTGTCTTACTCCTCTGTCAACGTTCATTTGTCTACAATTTCAGCTTATCTGCCCATGGATCTCCCTCTTTCAAGACATTCTTATGTCAATATGTTTAGAAAGAGATATTGCATAAGAGACCTTCAAGAAAACCAGTTACTACTCCTTGGAATCTTAATTCTGTGTTAGAGAAGCTACCATTTGCTCCATTTGAACCAGCTCATCAGACTGGTCTAAAGTTCTTAACATGGAAAACAGTTTTACTGATTGTTGTGACATCTGCAAGAAGAGTATCTGAGTTGTAAGCTGCTATGGTGGGTCAACCTTATCTCATTTTCCACAGAGATAAGGTTTCTTTGAGAAAAAAATCCTTCTTTTATACCAAAAGTGATATCTGAGTTTACTTTAAGCCAAACTTATCCATCTCCATGTGTTATTCCCTAAACCCGAAAATTAGGAAGAAAGGATACTTCATACTTTGGATGCCCACATAAAACCCAGTTACTATATTGACAGAACAAAATATTTCAAAACTTGTTCATTGCTTGTGAAGGTAAGAAAAAGAGACAACCTATTTCAAAACAGACTATTTCCGAGTGATTGTCTTAAGCTATTGCCTTTTCTTGTTCCCACCACAACAAAACTCTTCCAGGCAGGGTCAAGATACAGCCCACCAGACCCTTGGCTTCATCTATGGCTTTTTGGAAAGGGTAGGACTCTAGAAGTACTCTACGAGCAGCAACTTCGTCCTCTGTGCATACTTTTCAAAGCACTACAAGCTTGATTCCTTTTCCTTATCTAGATCAGGCTTTGCTAGGACTATTCCCAGGGGCTACTGGACCCTTCTCTTTCTCCATCCCACATGTTCTAAGCTATTGTAATCTACCCATAAAGCTTAGTCTACTGCAGCATTGATCAATATGATGAACATAGTATAGTTGTGCTAGTAAACTTACCATAACAGGAAATATTCAGATGATCACTGCTGCAGTAGCCACTCCCTCCCTCCATCCATCTTGTTTTTTTGGTGAATTTTTCATATGAGGGTGTGGACATTTACTTTTTGTTGTTATTAGCAATGTGGTCTGAGGGCTTGATCTGCATTTTTAAGTTGACTTGAAAGCTCTAAAGGGTTTGGAGCCCAAACCTGCCTCTTAGACAGCACAACTTGAACTGCTTATTGGTTTGCATGCATGGACAGTGCCCTGAAGCTTTAGTAGCTGTCTGTCTGTTATGTCCTTAGCATGATGTAACTCATATAACTTAGGCTACTACAGAAGTGATCTTTCAAACATCTACTATTATGGTTGGATTACTTGCATAACTGAACTATATTCATCATATTCATCACTGTACTTTGTGGTAAGTTTGGCAGCACATCTGTACTATGTTCATCATTAGCTACATGCTATATTATTGAAGTTTAAAAAGGAAGGGAGGATGAAGGAGGTGTCAGAACCTAGGAGAACCTGGTGAATACACCTAGCAAAACCTGCTCTCAATCTGGAAAAATATCTAATCTGTAATGTTTTGTAAAAGTATATAGAGATTACCAATACTTCTAGAGTCTACCCCTTTCTGAAAAGCCACATAAGAAGCCAAAGCTCTGGTAGAATGGGCCCTGACCTCGCCTGGAAGGGGCTTAATATGATGTGAGTATCAAAAATCAATAGCATGAGACATCCATTTGGAAACTATCTGTTTTGATACCAACTATCCCCTTTTCTTACATTTATATAAAATAAACAGTTGATCTAAGCTTTTGAAGGTCTTACTCTTGATGAGATAGTATCTTGAGCTTCCTGTGTACATCCAGAATCTGGAAAATCATTTCACTATCAATTTTTCATTCTAGAAAAGACAGGAAGATGAATATAATGACTCAAAGTAATCTCTAAGACCACTTTAGGCATAAAAGAAAGATTTGTTCTCAAAGACACCCTGTCCTTACGTAAATGAGATAATTTGACTCACCCTAAGAGCTTGTAACTCAAAACTCTTCTTAAGAAGTCAGAGCAATGAGTGTTACTGTTTCCAGGTTAAGAACTTCAAATCATCACGGTGAGCTGGTTCAAATGGAAAAAAGTGCAAGTTTTTCTGGAACAAAATTGAGATCCCAAAAAAGACCCATCTCTTTTATAGATGGTGGTTTTCATACCTCTAAGTCTCTAAGCACAAGAAATCTGGGCAAAGCCAAGAATAGTGTGCGTGTGTGTGTGTGTGTGTGTGTGTGGGGGGGGGGGGGTGACAAAGGCCCCAAATCATTGACTGATTTCACATATTGCTCTTATAAATTTAAAAATCTGCTAGAGTAACAGGTTTTGCATTGACGTGCATTTTTTGAAGAATATGAGGTCTAAAACTCACAAGTATGCTGTTATTTAGTGATGTCAATTTTATGAGGAACAGGCCAAAAATATGAAGTGAAAATCTTTAACAGTTGAGAGGTATGATGGATATGTAGAACCCTTTTCAAAAATTGTTTGACTTGTGTCTGGGTAGAAATAGAGGGGATCTTTTGGCAGAGAAGCAAAGATGGTCGAAAAATGAATCTTGATAGAAGTGTAAAAACGACCAGAGGAAAGTAATGCAAAGAAATATTGTAGAAATACTCATCTGGGCCTTAAAAGCATCCTGATTCTTACTTTGACACCAACTAAAAAATTGTTTACACTTATCCACATATTTGTATTTCTTGTAGCAGGTTTCTTAAACTCCTTTAATACTTACTGTATGTCTTCCAAAAGCAGGTGCTTAAAAGGTATTACAACTCCATCACCCAGGCAGTCATTTGTAGAAGTTGAAGACTGGGGTGTATCAAACAACCTCTGTCTTGTTTGAGCAAATCTTTCTTGTAAAGAAGCTTGTGGTAATTGTCATTGGTCAATTTGAGAAGAAAGGAGAACCACTGTTGCTTGGGTCAAAAGGAAGTAACCAAAATTATTTCAGAAAAGCTCTTCTGAATTTTTAGAATGATCCTGGTTAACAGTGGAAAGGCCTGCAGAGATTTTATCGTCCATGGGAATGAAAAAGCATCTGTCTTCCAGGCCTGCTTGCAGGGAGTCCTATAGCAGGATTTATTTAACTGTCTGTTGCAAATGGAAACAGACAAATCTATTTGAAGAGTTTCCCCCCACAAATGGATCAAATCCTGGAAGATACTTGGGTTCAGTTTCCATTTGTGAAGGTCTGTCTTGGTCCTGCTCAGCTTGTCTGTAATAATACTCTGTTCTGTTAGAATCCAGGAAGCCTGAAGGAAAAGACTGAGCTGAGTTGCTCAATCTCAAGCTATCATATCTAGTGTGTAAAGGGAAGTATGATCTAGAACCCCCTGTTTGTTTGTATACCACATCACTATAGTGTTGTTCATGATTACTAGCAGATTAAGATTTGAGAAGATTTATATCTGGTCTGCCCTGTGTGTTCCACAGATGCTGAATCTTTACTCCCTTGATAATACCCCCCAGCAAAGTCTGAGACATCTGTGTTTACAGACTGAGTAGGAACTGGAAGGAGGAAGTGAAGACCTGGCTTGAGAGATAACTGGTCCACCCACCAAATTAACTTACTTTTCACAAACTCCAGTGCTAGAAATTAAAAAGACAAAGAATGTTGGCTGATTGATATGAGAAACCATTGAAGATTTCTCATGTGAAGTCTGGCCATAGGAATCACAAGAATCAAAAAAGACATTAACCATAGGATCCTATAATATTCTCTGCCCAAAGTCAGAGATTGATTAGAAAATGTCCAGAACTGTTCCTTTTTAAAGATCTGTTTTTGCATGTGGTGAAAAGCCCTCATAAGAGATGTTCCAGAAGGCAACCCAGAAACACTGTCCTATGGGAGGGAATGAGAGAGAATTTCTGTAAGTTCAGCTCTAATCCTAGACTGAGAAGGAGATCCTTTACCCAGGCTAGAGATTTCTGATATCTTGAAAAAGAGTCTGCAAAAATAAGGCACTCATCTAAATATAGAAAATGTGAATGCCCTGCAAAACAGAGAATTGAACATACAAGCCAGATACAGAAAATCTTTAAAAATCCCTGAAATCTTTCAGACTTGGAATGTGATTATGTGAATTCTTTAGGTCAAAGGTTACCAAGAAACTGAGATGTGGAATGAGGAATAACAGGGAGTGAAGGGGGAAGGATCTTGAACTTTGAAGATTCAGAAGAAAGAGAT